>NW_017217273.1:0-12642 GCF_001704415.2 Capra hircus | reverse complement strand
TGTGGCTCAATGACTGGAAACACAATTCCTTGCCTGACATCGGAAAGGTCCTTTTTGTTGTTGCCACAATTCTGAAAGAGATGGGAATACCAGACCACCTAACCTGCCTCTTGAGAAATCTGGATGAAGGTCAGGAAGCAACAGTTAGAGCAGGACATGGAACAACAGACTGGTTCCAAAAAGGAAAAGGAGTATGTCAAGGCTGTATATTGTCACCCTGTTTATTTAACTTCTATGCAGAGTACATCATGAAAAATGCTGGGATGGAAGATACATAAGCTGGAATCAAGATTGCCGGTAGAAATATCAATCAACTTAGATATGCAGATGACACCACCATTATGGCAGAACGTGAAGAGGAACGGGTATGTCGGGGAACTTCTTGAGTTGCAGCAAGGGTGTGAAGGACCCATTGGAAGTTCCAGAGGTTAGGTGTGGTTAGTCTCGAGATGCCTCAGCGGAAATGGGCCTCATGTCGCCTGGAACGGAGAGGCTCCTGGATATTCCCGAGTTTCAGCAGGTGCTCTCGAGTTACGACAGGGATTCAGGGACCCGCTCTGGCGGCCGCAGGAAAGGCCAGTTATCATGCGTGTTGCTAGGGGGCCTCTCGTGATTCCTCTCCCGTCGATGCCGGGGCCTAAGACCTTGTGTGGAGTCGGGCCGGAAGCTGAGGATTCCTCTCCAGTGCTGACATGGATTTTGGGGTACTTCTGGAGTCTCCACAAAGGAGTCGGCCTCGTCTCGAGTGGGGGCATGAGCGTGCCTTTCCTCCCATGCTGTAGCAGCAGTGTCACGCTTCCCCTTGCGTGGACCAAGGGATCTGTGTCTTTCCCTCGAGTCTTTCCCACGAGGCTTTCCCACAGGGCTGTCCCACGTGTCACGGTGGTGTGAGTCGATCCTCGGCATGAAAGCCAAGGCAGTGCAGGGAAACAGGTTCTGTGGAACGGACTGAGATATCTGGGGGAGACTTGGAATGGTGGCACGACCCTGCATTTCCTCTTCCCTTTCCTTTGGAGAGCGCCTCCTCTTGAGATGCGATGGGAATGCCGGGAATTCTTTCCCGACCAAGCAGGGAAAGGATCCGTCCTCTCGAGTTATGAGCCGGAAACGGAGCTCCTCTGGACGTGGGCGGGACCCTCGTGCTTCCTCTTGAGTGGAAACGGGTATGTCGGGGAACTTCTTGAGTTGCAGCATGGCTGTGAAAGACTCTTTGGAAGTTCCAGAGGTCAAGTGTGATTAGCCTCGAGACACCTCAGTGGAAACGGGCCTCATCTCGCCTGCAGGGGAGAGCCTCCTGGATTTTACCGAGTTGCGGCAGGTGCTCTTGACTTACGACGGGGACTTCATGGACCCGCTCTGGTGACCTCAGAAAGGCCAGTCCCCATGCGAGTTGCTAGAGGGCCTGTCGCTGTTCCTCTCCCATCGATGCCAGGGCCTAAGACATTGTGTGGAGTCGGGGCCGGAACCTGAGGATTCCTCTCCAGGGCTGACATGCATCTTGGGGTACTTCTGGATTCTCCCCAGGGGAGTCAGTCCTCGTCTCGAGTGGGGGCATGCACGTGCGCTTTCCTCCCAAGCTGTAGCAGCAGTGTCACGCTTTCCCTTCCCGTGTATCCTAGGATCAGTGGGCTTTCCTTCAAGGCTTTCCACGAGGCTTTCCCATGACGCTTTCCCACCAGGCTTTCCCACGAGGCTTTCCTACAGTGATGTCCCACGTGCCACCGTGGTGTCAGTTGATCCTCGGCTTGAAAGTCGAGGCAGTGCCGGGAAATCAGGCTTCCGTGGAATGGACTGAGACATCTGGAGGATCTGGGAATGGTGGCACGACCCTGGAGTTCCTCTCGCCTTTCCTGTGGAGAGCGCCCCCTCTTGAGATGTGACGGGAACGCCGGGAATTCTTTCCCGACCACGCAGGGAAAGGATCCCTCCTCTCGAGCTAGGAGGCGGAAACGGGGCTCCTCTGGATGTGGGCGGTGACTCTCGTGCTTCCCTCTCGAGTGGAAACGGGTATGTCGGGGAACTTCTTGAGTTGCAGAAAGGGTGTGAAGGACCCTTTGGAACTTCCAGAGGTTAGGTGTGATTAGCCTCGAGACATCTCAGCAGAAATGGGCCTCATCTCGCCTGGAAGGGAGAACCTCCTGGATTTTCTCGAAGTTGCGGCAGGCGCTCTCGACTTACGACGGGGTCCTCAGGGACCCGCTCTGGTGGCCTGAGGAAAGGCCATTCCCCATGCGAGTTGCTCGAGGGCCTTTGGGATTCCTCTCCCATCGATGCCAGGCCTAAGACCTTGTGCGGTGTCGGTTCGGAACCTGAGGATTCCTCTCCAGTGCTGACATGGATCTTGGGCTACTTCTGGAGTCTCCCCAGGGAAGTCAGTCCTCGTCTCGTGTGGGGGCAGGCAGGTGCGCTTTCCTCCGAGCTGTAGCAGCAGTGTCACGGTTCCGTTCGCGTGGATCAAGGGATCTGTGGCTTTCCTCGAGGCTTTCACATGAGGCTTTGCCACGAGGCTTTCGCACAGGGCTGTCCCTCGTGCCACCGTGAGTGTGAGTCGATCCTCGGCTTGAAATTCGAGGCAGTGCAGGGAAAACAGGTTTCCCTGGAATGGACTGAGACATCTGGGGGACTCTTGGAATGGTGGCAAGACCCTTGGAGTTCCTCTCGCCTTTTCTGTGGAGAGCGCCTCCTCTTGAGATGCGACGGGAACGCCGGGAATTCTTTCCCGACCAGCAGGGAAAGGATCCCTCCTCTCGAGCTAGTAGGCGGAAACGGGGCTCCTCTGGATTTGGGCGGGACTCTCGTGCTCCTCTCGAGTGGAGACGGGTATGTCGAGAACTTCTTGAGTTGCAGTAAGGGTGTGAAGGACCCTTTGGAAGTTCCAGAGGATAGGTGTGATTAGCCTCGAGACTCCTCAGCGGAAATGGGCCTCATCTCGCCTGGAGGGAGAACCTCCTGGATTTTCTCGAGTTGTGGCAGGTGCTCTCGACTTCGCGGGGACCTCAGGGACCCGCTCTGGTGGCCTCAGGAAAGGCCAGTCCCCATTCGAGAAGCGCGGGTGCCTCTTGGGATTCCTCTCCCGTCGATGCCGGGTCCTAAGACCTTGTTTGGAGTCGGTGCCGGAACCTGAGGATTCCTCTCCAGTGCTGACATGGAGCTTGGGGATTTCTGGAGTCTCCCAGGGGAGAAAGTCCTCGTCTCGAGTGGGTGCATGCACGTGCGCTTTCCTCCCGAGCTGTAGCAGCATTGTCACGCTTCCTTTGCGTGGATCAAGGGATCTGTGGCTTTCCCTTCGAGGCTTTCCCATGAGGCTTTCCCACCAGGCTTTCCCACCAGGCTTTCCCACAGGGCTGTCCCACGTGCCACCGTGATGTGAGTCGATCCTCGGCTTGAAAGTCGAGGCAGTGCAGGGAAAACAGGTTTCCCTGGAATGGACTGAGACATCTGGGGGACTCTGGGAATGGTGGCACGACCCTGGAGTTCCTCTCTCCTTTCCTGTGGAGAGCACCTCCTCTTGAGATGCCGACGGGAACGCCGGGAATTCTTTCCCGACCACACAGGGAAAGATCCTTCCTCTCGAGCTATGAGGCGGAAACGGGGGCTCCTCTGGATTTGGGCGGGACTCTCGTGCTCCTCTCCAGTGGAGACGGGTATGTCGGGGAACTCTTGAGTTGCAGCAAGGATGTGAAGGACGTTTTGGAAGTTCCAGAGGTTAGGTGTGGATTAGCCTTGAGACACCCTCAGCGGAAATGTTCCTCATCTCGCCTGGAAGGGAGAACTTCCTGGATTTTCTCAAGTTGCAACAGGTGCTACGGACTTAGGACGGGGAAACTCAGGGACCCGCTCTGGTGGCCTCAGGAAAGGCCAGTCCCCATGCGAGTTGCTCGGGCGCATCTCGGGAATCCTCTCCATTGGTGCGCGGGGGCCTAAGACCTTGTGTGGAGTCGGTGCCTGAAACTGAGGATTCCTCTCCAGTGCTGACATGGATCTTGGAGTACTTCTGGAGTCTCCCCAGGGGAGTCAGTCTTTGTCTCGAGTGGGGGCATGCACGTGCGGCTTTCCTCCCGAGCTGGCAAGCAGCAGTGTCACGGTTCCCTTCGCGTGGATCAAGGGATCTGTGGCTTTCCCTAGAGGCTTTCCCAAAGGGCTGTCCCACGTGCCACCGTGGTGGTGAGTAGATCCTCGTCCTGAAATTCGAGGCAGTGTAGGGAAACAGGTTTTCCCTGGTAATGGACTGAGATATCTGGGGGACTCTGGGAATGGGTGGCACGACCCCTGGAGTTCCGCTCGCCTTTCCTGTGGAGAGCGCCTCCTCTTGAGATGCGACGGGAACGCCGGGGAATTCTTTCCCCGACCATGCAGGGAAAGGATCCCTCCTCTCGAGCTAGTAGGCGGAAACGGGGTTCCTCTAGATGTGGGCGGGACTCTCGTGCTTCCTCTCGAGTGGAGACGGGTATGTCGACGAACTTCTTTAGTTTTAGCAAGTGTGTGAAGGACCCTTTTGGAAGTTCCAGAGGTTTGGTGTGAATTAGCCTCGAGACGCCTCAGTTAAATGGGGCCTGCATCTCGCCTGGAAGGGAGAACGTCCTGGATTTTCTCTAGTTGCGGCAGGTGCTCTTGACTTTTGGCGGGGACATCAGGAACCCGCTGGTGGCCTCAGGAAAGGCAGGTGCCCATACGAGATGCTAGGGGGCCTCTCGGGATTCCTCTCCCCTGATGCCGGGGCCTAAGACCTTGTGTGGAGTCGGTGCCGCAACCTGAGGATTCCTCTCCAGGGCTGACATGGATCTTGGGGTACTTCTGGAGTCTCACCAGGGGAGTCAGTCCTCGTCTCGAGTGTGGGCATGCAAGTGCGCTTTCCTCTCGAGCTGTAGCAGCAGTGTCACGCTTCCCTTCGCTTGGATCAAGGGATCTGTGGCTTTCCCTCGAGGCTTTCCAATGAGGTTTTCCCACCAGGCTTTCCCACCAGGCTTTCCCACAGGGCTGTCCCACGTGCCACCGTGATGTGAGTCGATCCTCGGCTTGAACGTCGAGGCAGTGCAGGGAAAACAGGTTTCCCTGGAATGGACTGAGACATCTGGAAGGCTCTGGGAATGGTGGCAGGACCCTGGAGTTCCTCTCTCCTTTCCTGTGGAGAGCGCCTCCTCTTGAGATGCGACGGGAACCCCGGAAATTCTTTCCCGACCACGCAGGGAAAGATCCCTTCTCTCAAGCTATGAGGCGGAAACGGGGCTCCTCTGGATGTGGGCGGGACTCTCGTGCTTCTACTCGAGTGGAGACGGGTATGTCGGGGAACTTCTTGAGTTGCAGCAAGGGTGTGAAGGACCCTTTGGAAGTTCCAGAGGTTAGGTTGTGAGTAGCCTCGAGACACCTCAGCGGAAATGGGCCTCATCTCGCCTGGAGGGGAGAACCTCCTGGATTTTCTCGAGTTGCGGCAGGTGCTCTCCACTTACGATGGGGACCTCAGGGACCCACTTTGGTGGCCTTAGGAAAGGCCAGTCCCCATGCGATTTGCTCGGGGCCTCTCGGGATTCCTCTCCCGTCGATGCCGGGCCTAAGACCTTGTGTGGAGTCGGTGCCGGAACCTGAGGATTCCTCTCCAGTGCTGACATGGAACTTGGGGTAACTTCTGGAGTCTCCCCAGGGGAGTCAGTCCTCGTCTCGAGTGGGGGCATGCACGTGCGCTTTCCTCCCGAGCTGTAGCAGCAGTGTCACGCTTCCCTTCGCTTGGATCAAGGGATCTGTGGCTTTCTCTCGAGGCTTTCCCATGAGGCTTTCCCACGAGGCTTTCCCACAGGGTTGTCCCACGTGCCACCGTGGTGTGAGTCCATCCTCGGCTTGAAAGTCGAGGCAGTGCAGGGAAAACAGGTTTCCCTGGAATGGACTGAGACATCTGGGGGACTCTTGGAATGGTGGCAAGACCTTGGAGTTCCTCTCGCCTTTTCTGTGGAGAGCGCCCCCTCTTGAGCTGCGATGGGAAGGCCAGGAATTCTTTCCCGAACACGCAGGAAAAGGAACCCTCCTCTCGAGCTAGGAGGCGGAAAAGGGGCTCCTCTGGATGTGGGCGGGACTCTCGTGCTTCCTCTCGAGTCGAGACGGGTATGTCGTGGAACTTCTTGAGTTGCAGCAAGGGTGTGAAGGACCCTTTGGAAGTTCCAGAGGTTAGGTGTGATTAGCCTGGGGAAGCCTCAGAGGAAATGGGCCTCATCTCCCCTGGAGGGGAGAACCTCCTGCATTTTCTTGAGTTGGTGCAGGTGCTCTCGACTTACGACGGGGTCCTCAGGGACCCGATCTGGTGGCCTCAGGAAAGGCCAGTCCCCATGCGAGTTGCTCGGGGGCCTCTCGGGATTCTCTCCCGTCGATGCCGGGGCCTAAGGACCTTGTGTGGAGTCGGTGCCGGAACCTGAGGATTCCTCTCCAGTGCTGACATAGATCTTGGGGTACTTCTGGAGTCTCCCCCAGGGGAGTCAGTCCTCGTCTCGAGTGGGGGCATGCAGGTGCGCTTTCCTCCTGAGCTGTAGCAGCAGTGTCATGCTTCTCTTCGCATGGATCAAGGGATCTGTGGCTTTCCCTCAAGGATTTCCCAAAGGGCTGTCCCACGTGGCCACCGTGGTGTGAGTCGATCCTCGTCCTGAAATTCGAGGCAGTGTAGGGAAACAGGTTTCCCTGGAATGGACTGAGACATCTGGGGGACTCTGGGAATTGTGGCACGACCCTGGAGTTCCGCTCGCCTTTCCTGTGGAGAGTGCCTCCTCTTGAGATGCGACGGGAACGCCGGAATTCTTTCCCGGACCAATCAGGCAAAGGATACCTCCTCTCGTGCTAGGAGGCGGAAACGGGGTTCCTCTAGATGTGGGCGGGACTCTCGTGCTTCCTCTCGAGTGAAGACGGGTATGTCGGCGAACTTCTTTAGTTTTAGCAAGTGTGTGAAGGGCCCTTTGGAAGTTCCAGAGGTTTGGTGTGATTAGCCTGGGAGACGCCTCAGCGGAAAGGGCCTCATCTTGCCTGGAGGGGAGAACCTCCTGGATTTTCTCGAGTTGCGGCAGGTGCTCTCGACTTACAACGGGGACATCAGGATCCCGCTCTGGTGGCCTCAGGAAAGGCAGGTCCCCATACGAGTTGCTCGGGGCCTCTCGGGATTCCTCTCCCCTCGATGCCGGGGCCTAAGTCCTTGTGTGGAGTCTGTGCCGGAAACCTGAGGATTCCTCTCCAGGGCTGACATGGATCTTGGGGTACTTCTGTAGTCTCCCCAGGGGAGTCAGTCCCTGGTCTCGAGTGTGGACATGCAAGTGCGCTTTCCTCTCGAGCTGTAGCAGCAGTGTCACGCTTCCCTTCGCTTGGATCAAGGGATCTGGTGGCTTTCCCTCGAGGCTTTCCCATGAGGCTTTCCCACCAGGCTTTCCCACCAGGCTTTCCAACGATGCTTTCCCCCAGTGATGTCCCACGTGCCACCGTGGTGTCAGTCGATCCTCGGTTTGAAAGTCGAGGCAGTGCCGGGGAAACAGGCTTCCCTGGAATGGACTGAGACATCTGGGGGACTCTGGCAATGGTGGCACGACCCTGGAGTTCCTCTCGCCTTTCCTGTGGACAGCGCCTCCTCTTGAGATGCGACGGGAACCCGGGAATTCTTTCCCGACCACGCAGCAAAAGGATCCCTCCTCTCGAACTTGGAGGCAGAAACGGGGGCTCCTCTGGATGTGGGGGCGTGACTCTCGTGCTTCCTCTCGAGTGGAGACGGGTATGTTGGGGAACTTCTTGAGTTGCAGCAAGGGTGTGAAGGATCCTTTGGAATTCCAGAGGTTAGGTGTGTTTTAGAGTCGAGACGCCTTAGCGGAAATGGGCCTCATCTCCCCTGGAGGGGAGAATCTCCTGGATTTTTTCGAGTTGCGGTAACGTGCTCTCGCCTTACGACGGGGACCGCTGGGACCCGCTCTGGTGGCCTCAGGAAAGGCCAGTCCCCTTGCGAGTTTGCTCGGGGGCCTCTCGGGATTCCTCTCCGTCGATGCCAGGGCCTAAGACCTTGTGTGGAGTCGGTGCCTGCTGGGGTCCAGCCCCGGTGGATCCAGGGAATTCGAAGGGTGGACGGCGTTGGCGTGGAAAGACTTGTTTGTTTATTAATGTAAGATTAGATTAAGAAACTATAGTGTAGTAAGAAGATTAAGTGGAGGAAGAGGGCTGAATAGCTTGGTTTACGCGGAAGGCCAATAAAATTCCAGACAAGGAATTTGCACCATCTACGTTGGGCCACCGGCGCACGCTTGAATATCTAAGGGTGCCTCGCCTTAAGCTCCCTTTCGTGCGGGTCTTAACAGCCGGGGCAAGTAAGTAGACCTGGCGAGCCTCCGCGCCCCAGATGGAGATTCAGCCTGAAGTTAAAGTAAACAGCAGAGAGAGGGAAGGGGAGAGAAGAAGAGAGAGAGAGAGACATGGGGGGAGCCAGAGTCCCAAGAAACCAGGCCGAGAGACTAGTTCGAGAAACTGGCCCCCATCCTTTATGTTCAGAAGGCCTTTTATACTTTTGATAAAACACGGAGATCAATGGGTAACACAAAATTATGTAGCGTTCACAACCCAGATTCTTTCCGTATATCAGTTTGTATACGAAAGGTCTCAGGTGATTTACATTATCTTTTGGCCAAGAGGCTTGTTAACACTTTTTTGGCTCTCTTCCTTAATGAATTTAATTTTGTTTCCCCTGAAGTGTTTTTTTTTTTTAATCTGCATCTCCTTAAAGCATTAAAGTTACATCTCTATAGAACAAAGGTGGAGTGGGATATAACAAAGAAGGTACTTAACTCAAAGATCTAATGTTGCTAATACCAGGTCTACTACTTGTTTTTCTATATACCAACTATATCTAAAAATAAAGGATATGAAAATTTGGCAGCAAGTATTGACCCAAAAAATGAAACCTTTAATCAGTCCTATTCTAAAGATTTTGACTCCTTGGAAGCTCCTACATTCCTAGGATGTTTTAAGCTTCCTGTGCCTCCTGCGGTCAGGAGGCCTCAAACAATCACATGCGCAGCTGTACGAGTCCTGCAGGCAGGCTAGAAAGCCATCGGAGGGGTTTTTGGATTGAAACACTCTTTCAAATGCCAGAAGACTAAAGCCCTGATTTGACTTTTTCCAGAGAATGTCAGAAAGAGTGGAAAAGCAGAGCAGAAAAAGCCGGCAGATTTTTGTTGGGGTACGTGCTTAGGAATTTGCAGAGGGGTCCCTGAAGTCTGAGCACGCCTTGCGTATGTCAGCTTCCTTCCTCATGACCTTGTCACGGGCGGGATTCCTCACACTGGCTCCAGCATCTCACCCTTTTTTATTTTAAATAATTAATTATTTTTGTTTAAAATCAGGTGCAGTTCGGTCGCGAGATTCCGAATGCTCTGCCGAAGAATCTAGACAATACAGGGAAGAATGATTACGAGGAGCAAGATTATAAAGAGTAGACAGAATAGTCTTTCCAGAATGAAGTTAGAGAAAGTGTGGAAAAAGTCATTGGCTTCTCCTGCGGTGTAAAATCTAATCGGGAGTGTTCCAAGGTCTGAATCTGGTTATGCAGTTTCCCTAAGTCTAAACTAATATCTGAGCTGTTCCAAAACACCTAAAACTTGATTTTTTAACATATTGGGCATTTACACTTGTTGAGTCAATGACGCGCTGCCATAGTAACAATAACAGTTATTGTAACACAGCAAGAACATAATTATCATATCAATAAGTTGTTACAGTTACAGGACATCTTTAAACCACAAAAGAGCAGACATTACTTTGAGGAGTTAAACAAGATGAAAACATCCATGGTTCACAAGTTTGCTACATTAGGTACGTTAAGTTTTCTGGAATCATTGGTGAAAAGAAGAACATAAGGAGAGGATAGACAAGCCAAAATAGAGTAAATAGAGTCATTTTCTGGTTGGAGTTTGCGCTGCAGGAGCTGTTAGTCCCGCCGGGATCTTGATGTTTCTTTTGCCTCTTCTGCCGGTGGGACAGCGGCCTTCACCCCGCCCTCTGACACTGCCGCTGTAACGGGGCTGCGAGTGCGGTGCACTGGGTTCCGTCAGTCAGGCTGGCCCCGCCCGCAGCTTTTGGTGCACGGCTGTTTCCCGCGGCGGGTGGCGGCAGAGAAGTTCCCTTTTTCTTTTGTGGCGAATCAGTCTGTCCGGGATCCAATTGACGAATCTGCACCCTGTGGAAAAAATATAAACACTTCCTCGACCCGCAGCAAATTCTGGGTCGGGATCTTTTTTGTTATCTGGAGATCTTTTTTGCTTTACCAATGGCTTTTTATTTTACTGTTCCAAACTGAATCAGCATTCAACTTATTACAAAGAGAACATGTTGTAAAATCTGATGGGGGGAAAACTATACTTAATTTCTCCTTTTTTAATTTTTGAATTAACAAAAGCACGTGAGGGTAAATGATGCAAGATCTGATCACAAGAATTTCCTATAGCAATCTGCCAATCAGCAAACATTTGAAAAGCATCAAGTTGTTTTTTTGTTATATGGAATTACCAATTTTTTGATGGCTCTTTACTGAACAATTTAATAAATCAGTATGCTTGAATTAATCTTTTAAATTAATATGTCAGTAAATTTTTCTTAGGCAGAGGCCATTGTTCCACCAAGTTGGGATAAGATAAAACTATTTTTGGGGGGGTCATTAGATGGAACCAATGGGCCTTCTTGTCACAAGCATCCTGTAGGTATACATTTTGTGGCAAGAATAATTTAATCTCCTTTTTGGCAATATTAATCTTAATTAACTGATCATTTAAAGCCTCATTCACTTTAACGAAAGCCAACTGTGTCACACTAGTCAACTTTTTCTTAGAACTGGGATTAGGATTGTTATTTTTCAGCAATCAAACAAAAGGCTTTAAATCTACAAAAGTCAGTTTTAAATGTGGGCATATCCAATTAATATCACCTAATAATTTTTGGAAATCATTTAAAGTTAGTAAACAATCTCTCAGCAGCTTTAAAAGGACATTATCAGTTTTTAAAACTTTTGGCAGACCCAAATATAAGAAGCAAGAAAAGCTTTTTTAATGATCTTTTTATAACCCAAATCTGGTCTATAGCCTTTTTAGATGACAAGTAACCATTTAATCTTTGCTTGAATACTTCCAGCAACGGGGAGCTCACTATTCACCAAGGTTTTAAACTCTCTCTCACCTCTTACTCTATAGCATTTTTATCCTGCATACCACCTTTTCTAATCCCACCAACTCCTTTTCAGTAGTAATATGTTGTCCAGGAGCTGCGCTAGTCTCTCAGCAATGTAAGAAACGTCTTGTCTATTGTCTAACAGCCATGACATTTTATATCTTTAAAAAATCTTTTAAAAGGCCTAGAAGCTGCAATTTTTTGCACCCAAAAAGCTAGATCTAGATCCTCTGGGGCTTTTTTTGTCTGGTTTTTTCTGTCTGGTAATAAGGTAAAAAGCAAAAGCTGTGCTATTTTTTTAATTTTAATTGCACAGTTTTAGCCGGTGGCGCATATCAAAACTTCAATTTTTTTTAGTATAATCAGAATTTACTACACAAGACACTACCCGAAATTTTTTGAAAAGAAAGCAAGCTATGCCCCAGCACAAGTCTTACAATGTCCTCAGGCAGGGGACTAGCCACTGGAATCTGAGTCAGGAGCTATTATTATTAAGGTGGTGGAACTGAGGTCCAGGCCTGAGCTACCTGGGGTTGTTTGGTACGGCTTGTTATCTCTGTTTAGCAAGACATTTTGGGCCAAAAAATGTTCTATTTGGCCTCAAGAGAAACATTTTGCATTTGTTAAGTCCTTTTTATTACGAATATTTTTCTTTTTTTTCCTGTTTTTCTTCCTTTTTCTTTTTTTTGTTGGGTGAGGCCCCTCCTGAGGGGATTTTATGCAAGGAGCAAGCTCTGTTTTAAAAGCTCTTTTGCTCAAAAATATTGTCACTATCGTTTTCAAACTTAAGCAATGTTCTGGGAGGCTTTGGATATAAAGTGGGGAGTTCTTAAGCCCTGGGGAGGCGCAAGCAGAGGTTGCAGTGGTCGCCTTAAATAAGACAACTCTTTTAAAGGTTTGGTTTGTGTAGAGGGGGAGGGGGCTCTCCAGGGCGCTCGGCCGCTGCGTCCTATAAGCACCCTCCTTCCTCGGGAGGAAGAGTACAGTCTCTCTCCTTTTGTTTGCCAATGGCAGAAAATATGATCTGCGTAATAGGTGGAGACCCACTACGATCCACTGCTATAGTCTCTCCCATAGGCTATCTAACTAACAGCCTCATGACGGGGGTCCAGAACATTTGTAATAATATTTTACAGAGCAAAAGCATTTACAGGCCCATGCAAAGTATAATTAGTTTTTAGCTGTTTTATTACCTTTATCCAAGTATCTAAATCTCTTTTCTGGAAACCAAGGACATTGGTCTCGTAACACGAGCCTTTTAATCTTTAATTTGTCTTTTTTGTTTAACAGTTACAAAATTACTTGTATAAAGAGGTGTCATTGTTTTGAGTCATTGTTACCCGTGTCAGAAAATTAAGAGTTATAGAAAAGTCTGCCTTGACAAAAAGGTTTTACCTTAGCCAAGGGGGTTTTTGTTTTAAACCCTAAGATAGCAGGTTTCTTTTCAACCTCTAGAGCACCAGGTTTCTCTAAACCCTT
>NW_017217272.1:0-12642 GCF_001704415.2 Capra hircus | reverse complement strand
CTTCCTGGAGGGCAGGATTGCTTGCTTTTTGATTTTCTCTATTTTCTGCGTAAGATTGGCAATGAAGGACTTGTAGCAGCTGCGTAAAGGTGTGATAAACTTCGTTTGTCTTAGTCCTCTCTCATTCTTTCTCCTCCAATGAAAACAGATTGTTCTGGATATTAACTGGTTATAGGTGCTTTTAATGAGATACAGAGCAGCAGCCCCGACGTCACACGTTTGTATCCAATACGTGAGTGCTAGCCGATGCCGTGGTCGGGGGCGTGCCACAACGTCCAGACACGCTTTGAAACAGTTTGGATGTGGACCTTAGAGTCTGGCCCGTAGAGCTGCCATCCAGCCTGTTAGGGCGGAGCGCACGATGGTGCTCGTGGGCGAGATGCCGAATCACTAGGTCAAATGGAAATGTCCAGATCAGCTGCTGCCTAGTTGCGCAGTCGCATCAAGCAGAATCGGCCATCAGTCGTGGATCGAGCACGAGTTTAGCGCGCAGCACAGATCGTGAGGACAACACCTAGCACGAGGTGCATGTCCCACCGAAGCAGACAAACATACAGCTCTTAAAATGAGAAACACATAGAGTTTCCAGACCAGGACAATGACAAAATCATTGACAGAGAATGGAGTGACATTCAGATCTCTCCCTGGTGAGACTCCAGAAGTACGGAAAGATTCATGTCAGCACTGGAGAGGCATCCTCAGGGTCTGGCCCCGACTCCACACAAGGTCTTAGGCACCGGCATCGATGGGAGAGGAATCCCTAAAGGCCCCCTGGTAACTCGCATGGGGACTGGCCTTTCCTGAGGCCACCAGAGCGGGTCCCTGAGGACCGTCGTAACTCGAGAGCACCTGCCGCAACTGGGTAAAATCCAGGAGGTTCTCCCCTCCAGGCGGGATGAGGCCCATTTCCTCTGAGGTGTCTGGAGGCTCATCACACCTAACCTCTGGAAATTAAAAAGGGTCCTTGCTGCAACTCAAGAAGTTCCCGACATACCCGTCTCCACACGAGAGGAAACGAGGGTCCGCCCACATTCAGAGGAACCCCGTTTCCGAGATGAAGGATCCTATCCTGCTTAGTCAGGAAAGATTTTTCGGCGTTCCCATGGCATCTCAAGAGCAAGGGTTCTCAATAGGAAAGGCAAGAGGAACTCCTCAATAGGAAAGGCAAGAGGAACTCCAGGGTCGTGCCACCATTTCAAGAGTCCCCCAGATGTCTCAGTCCATTTTAGAGAACCCGTTTTCCAGCACTGCCTCAACTTTCACGCCGAGGATCCACTCACACCATGGTGGCATGTGGGACAGCCCTGTGAGAAAGCCTCGAGGGAAAGCCACAGATCCCTTGATCCCCGGACGGGAAGCGTGACACATCTGCTACACTGTCCCTGAGGTCACGTTCGTATGTCGAGAGTACCTGCCGCAACTCGAGAAAATCCAGGAGGTTCTCTGCTCCAGTCGAGAGGAGGCCCATTTTCTCTGCGGCGTCTCGAGAGTAATCACAACTAAACTCGGGAACTTCCAAAGTGTCCTTAAACACCCTTGCTAAAACTCAAGAAGTTCCCCGACATACCCGTCTCCACTCCAGAGGAAGCACGAGGGTCCGGCCAACCGCCAGAGGAGCTCCGTTTCCTCCTCCAAGCTCGAGATGAGGGATCCTTCCCTGCTTCCTCGGGAAAGAATTCCCGACGTTTCGACGCATCTCAAGAGGAGGCGCGCTGCACAGGAAAGGCGAGAGGAACTCATGGGTCGTGCCACCATTCCAAGAGTCCCCAGATGTCTCAGTCCATTCCAGAGGATCCTGTTTTCCCTGCACTGCTTCGACTTTCACGCTGAGGATCGACTCACAACGGTGGCACGTGTGACAACCCTGTGGGAAAGCCTCGTGGGAAAGCCTCGAGGGAAAGCACAGATCCCTAAATCCACGCGAAGGAAGCGTGACACTGCTGCTACAGCTCGGAGGAAAGCGCACGTGCATGCCCCCTCGAGACGAACTGACTCCCCCGGGGAGACCTCAGAAGTACCCAAGATCCATGTCAGCACCGGAGAGGAATCCTCAGGTTCTGGCACCGACTCCACACAAGATCTTAGGCCCCGGCAGAGACAGGAGAGGAATCCCGAGAGGCCGTCGAGCAACTCGCATGGGGCCTGGCCTTTCCTGAGGGCACCAGAGCGGGTCCCTGAGGTCCCCGTCGTAAGTCGAGGGCACCTGCCGCAACTCGAGAAAATCCAGGAGGTTCTACCCTCCAGGCGAGATGAGGCCCATTACCGCTGAGGCGTCTCGAGGCTAATCACACCTAACCTATGGAACTTCCAAAGGGTCCTTCATGCCCTTGCTGCAACTCAAGAAGCTCCCCCACATACCCGTCTCCACTCGAGAGGAAGCCCGAGAGTCCCGCCCACATCCAGAGGAGCCCCGTTACTGCCTCCTAGCTCGAGAGGAGGGATCCTTTCACTGAGTGGTCGGTCAAGTATTCCCGGAGTTCCCGTCTCATCTCAAGAGGAGGCGCTCTCCACAGGAAAGGCGAGAGGAACTCCAGATTCGTGCACCATTCCCAGAGGCCCCCAGATGTCTCAGTCCATTCCAGGGAAACCTGTTTCTCCTGCACTGCCTCAACTTTCTAGCCTAGGATCGACACACAACACAGTGGCACGTGGGACAGCCCTTTGGGAAAGTCTCGTGGGAAAGCCTCGAGGAAAAGACTCGTGGCAAAGCCTCGAGGGAAAGCCGCAGATACCTTGATCCACGCGAAGGGAAGCGTGACACTGCTGCTACAGCTCGGGAGGAAAGCGCACGTGCATGCCCCCACTCGAGATGAGGACTGACTCCCGTGGGGAGACTGGAGACGTACCCCAAGATCCTTGTCAGCACTGCAAAGGAATCCTCAGGTTCCGGCACCGACTCCACACAAGGTCTTAGGCCCTGGCATCGACGGGAGAGGAACCCCGAGAGGGCCCTGAGTAACTCGCATGGGGACTGGTCTTTACTGAGGCCACCAGAGCGGGTCTCTGAGGTCCCTGTCGTAAGTCGAGAGCACCTGCCGCAACTCGAGAAAATCCAGGATGTTCTCCCCTCCAGGCGAGATGAGGCCCATTTCCGCAGAGGCGACTCGAGGCTTATAACACCTGACCTCTGGAACTTCCAAAGGGTCCTTCACACCCTTGCTGCAACTCAAGAAGTTCCCCGACATACCCGTCTCCACTCGAGAGGAAGCACGAGAGTCCCGCCCACATCCAGAGGAGCCCCTTTTCCGCCTCCTAGCTCGAGAGGAGGTATCATTTCCCTCGTGGTCGGGAAAGAAATTCCGGCGTTCCCGTCGCATCTCAAGAGGCGCTCTCCACAGGAAAGGCTAGAGGAACTCCAGGGTCGTGCCACCATTCCCAGAGTCCCCCAGATATTTCAGTCCATTCCAGGAAAACTGTTTTCCCTGCACTGCCTCGAATTTCAAGCCGAGGATCGACTCGCACCAAGGTGGCACGTGGGACAGCCCTGTGGGAAAGCCTCGTGGGAAAGCCTCGTGGGAAAGCCTCGAGGGAAAGCCACAGATCCTTGATCCACGCGAAGGGAAGCGTGACACTGCTGCTACAGCTGGGAGGAAAGCGCACGTATGCCTCCCCTCGAGACGAGGACTGACCTCCCTGGGAACTCCAGAAGTCCCCAAGATCCATGTCGGCACTGGAGAGGATCCTCAGGTTCGGCACCGACTCCACACAAGTCTTAGGCCCCGGCATCGACGGGAGAGGAATCCCGAGAGGCCCCCGAGCAAACTCGCATGGGGACTGGCCTTTCCTGAGGCCATCCAGAGCGGGTCCCCTGAGGTCCCCGTCGTCAAAGTCGAGAGCACCTGCCGCAAACTCGAGAAAATCCAGGAGGTTCTCCCCTCCAGGCCGAGATGAGGCCCATTTCCGCTGAGGCGTCTCGAGGCTAATCACACCTAAACCTCTGGAACTTCCAAAGGGTCCTTCACACCCTTGCTGCAAACTCAAGAAGTTCCCCAACATACCTCGTCTCCACTCGAGAGGAAGCACGAGAGTCCCGCCCACATCCAGAGGAGCCCCGTTTCCAGCCTACCTAGCTCGAGAGGAGGGATCCTTTCCCTGCGTGGTCGGGAAAGAATTCCCGCGTTTCCGCTCGCATCTCAAGAGGAGGCGCTCTCCACAGGAAAGGCGAGAGGAACTCCAGGGTCGTGCCACCATTCCCAGAGTCCCCACAGATGTCTCAGTCCATTCCAGGGAAACCTGTTTTCCCTGCACTGCCTCGACTTTCAAAGCCGAGGCATTCGACTCACACCACGTGGCACGTGGGACAGCCCTGTGGGAAAGCCTCTTGGGAAAGCCCTCGTGGGAAAGCCTCGAGGGAAAGCCACAGATCCCTTGATCCACGAGAAGGGAATGCAGTGACACTGCTGCCTACAGCTCGGGAGGAAAGCGCAACGTGCATGCCCCCACTCGAGACGAGGACTGACTCCCCTGGGGAGACTCCAGAAGTACCCCAAGATCCATGTCAGCACTGGAGAGGAATCCTCAGGTTCCGGCACCGATTCCACACAAGGTCTTAGGCCCCGGCATCGACGGGAGAGGAATCCCGAGAGGCCCCCGAGAAACTCGCAGGGGACTGGCCTTTCATGAGGCCACCAGAGCGGGTCCCTGAGGTCCCCGTCGTAAGTCGAGAGCACCTGCCGCAACTCGAGAAAATCCAGGAGGTTCTCCCCTGCCAGGCGAGATGAGGCCCATTTCCGCTGAGGCGTCTCGAGGCTAATCACATCTAACATCTGGAACTTCCAAAGGGTCCTTCACACCCTTGCTGCAACTCAAGAAGTTCCCCGACATACCCGATCTCCACTCGAGAGGAAGCACGGAGAGTCCCGCCCACATCCAGAGGAGCCCCGTTTCCGCCTCCTAGCTCGAGAGGAGGGATCCTTTCCTGCAGTGGTCGGGAAAGAATTCCCGGCGTTCCCGTCGCATCTCAAGAGGAGGCGCTCTCCACAGGAAAGGCGAGAGGAACTCCAGGGTCGTGCCACATTCCCAGAGTCACCCCGATGTCTCCAGTCCATTTCCAGGGAAACCTGTTTTCCCTGCACTGCTTGACATTTCAAGCCGAGGATCGACTCGCACCACGGTGGCACGTGGGACAGCCCTGTGGGTAAAGTCGTGGAAAGCCTCGAGGAAAGCCACAGATCCCTTGATCCCCGCGAAGGGAAGCGCTGACACTGCTGCTACAGCTCGGGAGGAAAGCGCACGTGCATGCCCCCACTCGAGACTGAGGACCTGACTCCCCTGGGGGAGACTCCAGAAATACCCCCTAAGATCCATGTCAGCACTGGAGAGGAATCCTCAGGTTCCCTCACTGACTCCACACAAGGTCTTAGGCCCCAGCATCGACGGGAGAGGAATCCCGAGAGGACCCCGAGCAACTCGCATGGGGACTGGCCTTTCCTGAGGCCACCAGAGAGGGTCCCTGTCGTCCCCGTCGTAAGACAAGAGCACCTAGCCGCAAACTCGAGAAAATCCAGGAGTTTCTCCCTCCAGGACGAGATGAGGCCCATTTCAGCTGAGGCGTCTCAAGGGCTATTCACACCTAACCTTCTGGAACTTCCAAAGGGTCCTTCACACCCTTGCTTGCAACTCAAGAAGTTCCCCGACATACCCGTCTCCACTCAAGAGGAACACGAGAGTCCCGCCCACATCCAGAGGAGCCCCGTTTCCTCCTCCTAGCTCGAGAGGAGGGATCCATTCCCTGTGTGCTCGGGAAAGAATTCCCGGCAGTTCCCGTCGCATCTCAAGAGGAGGCGCTCTCCACAGGAAAGGCGAGAGGAACTCCAGGTATCAGTGCCACCATTCCAGAGTCCCCAGATGTCTCAGTCCATTCCAGGGAAACCTGTTTTCCCTGCACTGCGTCGACTTTCTAGCCGAGGATCGACTCACACCACGGTGGCACGTGGGACAGCCCTGTGGGCAAAGCCTCGTGGGAAAGCCTCGTGGGAAAGCCTCGAGGGAAAGCCACAGATCCCGTGATCCCACAGCATAGGGAAAGCGTGACACTGCTGCTACAGCTCAGGATGTAAAGCGCACGTGCATGCCCCCACTCGAGACGAGGACTGACTCCCCTGGGGAGACTCCAGAACTACCCCAAGATCACATGTCAGCACTGGAGAGGATCCTCAGATACCGGCACCGATTCCACACAAGGTCTTGAGGCCACTGACATCGACGGGAGACGAATCCGGAGAGGCCCCGAGCAACTCGCATGGGGACTGGCCTTTACTGAGGCCACCCGAGGCGGTTCCCTGAGGTCCCCGTCGTAAGTCGAGAGCACCTGCCGCAACTCGAGAAAATCCAGGAGGTTCTCCCGTCCAGGCGAGATGAGGCCCATTTCCGCTGAGGCGTCTCGAGGCTAATCACACCTAAACTCTGGAACTTCCGAAAGGGTCCTTCACACCCTTGCTGCAACTCAAGAAGTTCCCCGACATACCCGTCTCCACTCGAGAGGAAGCACGAGAGTCCCGCCCACATCCAGAGGAGCCCCGTTTCCGCCTCCTAGCTCGAGAGGAGGGATCCTTTCCCTGCGTGTGTCGGGAAAGAATTCCCGGCGATTCCGTCGCATCTCAAGAGGAGGCGGCTCTCAAACCAGGAAAGGCGAGAGGAACTCCAGGGTCGTGCCACCATTCCCAGAGTACCCCAGATGGTCTCAGTCCATTCCAGGGAAACCTGTTTTCCCTGCACTGCCTCGACTTTCAAGCCGAGGATCGACTCACACGACTGTGGCACGTGGGACAGTCCCTGTGGGAAAGCCTCCGCAGGGAAAGCCACAGATCCCTTGATCCACGCGAAGGGAAGCGTGACACTGCTGCTACAGCTCGCGAGGAAAGCGCACGTGCATGCCCCCCACGCGAGACGAGGACTGACTCCCCTGGGGAGACTCCAGGAAGTACCCCAAGATCCATGTCAGCACTGGAGAGGAATCCTCAGGTTCCGGCACCGACTCCACGCAAGGTCTTAGGCCCGGGCATCGAAGGGAGAGGATTCCCGAGAGGCCCTCAAGCAACTCGCATGGGGACTGGCCTTTCCTGAGGCCACCAGAGCGGGTCCCTGAGGTCCCCATCTTAAGTCGAGAGCACCTGCCAAACTCGAGAAAATCCAGGAGGTTCTCCCCTCCAGGCGAGATGAGGCCCATTTGCGCTGAGGCTTCTCGAGGCTAATCACACCTAACCTCTGGAACTTCCAAAGGGTCCTTCACACCCTTGATGCAACTCAAGAAGTTACCCGAAATACCCGTCTCCACTCGAGAGCAAGCACGAGAGTTCCCGCCCACATCCAGAGGAGCCCCGTTTCCGCCTCCTAGCTCGAGAGGAGGGATCCTTTCCCTGCGTGGTCGGGAAGGAATTCCCGGCGTTTCCGTCGCATCTCAAGAGGAGGCGCTCTCCACAGAAAAGGCGAGAGGAACTCCAGGGTCGTGACACCCATTCCCAGAGACCCCCAGATGTCTCAGTCCATTCCAGGGAAATCTCTTTTCCCTGCACTGCCTCGACTTTCAAGCCGAGGATAGACTCACACCACGGTGGCACGTGGGACAGCCCTGTGGGAAAGCATCGTGGGAAAGCCTCGTGGGAAAGCCTCAAGGGAAAGCCACAGATCCCTTGATCCACGCGAAGGGAAGCGTGACACTGTGCTACAGCTCGGGAGAAAAGCGCACGTGAATGCCCCCAAACGAGACGAGGACTGACTTCCCTGGGGAGACTCCAGAGTATTCCAGGATCCATGTCAGCACTGGAGAGGATGCCTCAGGTCCCGGCACCGACTCCACACAAGGTCTTAGGCCCGGGCATCGACGGGAGAGGAATCCCGAGAGGGCCCCGAGCAACTCGCATGGGGACTGGCCTTTCCTGAGGCCACCAGAGCGGGTCCCTGAGGTCCCCGTCGTAAGGCGAGAGCACCTGCCGCAACTCGAGAAATTCCAGGAGGTTCTCCCCTCCAGGCGAGATGAGGCCCATTTCCGCTGAGGCATCTCGAGGCTAATGACACCTAGCCTCTGGAACTTCCAAAGGGTCCTTCACACCCTTGCTGCAACTCAAGAAGTTCCCCGACATACCCGTCTCCACTCGAGAGGAAGCACGAAAGTCCCGCCCACATCCAGAGAAGCCCCATTTCCGTGTCCTAGCTCGAGAGGAGGGATCCAATCGCTGGGTGTACGGGAAAGAATTACCGGCGTTCCTGTCGCATCTCAAGAGGAGGTGCTCTCCACAGGAAAGGCGAGACGAACTCCAGGGTCGTGCCACCATTCCCAGACTCCCCCAGATGTCTCATTTCATTCCAGGGAAAACTGATTTCCCTGCACTGCCTCTACTTTCAAGTCGAGGATCGACTCACGCCACGGTGGCTGTGGGACAGCCCTGTGCGAAAGCCTCGAGGGAAAGCCACAGATCCCTTGATCCACGCGAAGGAAAGCTCGACACTGCTGCTACATTCGGGAGGAAAGCTCATGTGCTGGCCCCCACTCGAGACAAGGACTGACTCCCCTGGGGAGACTCCAGAAGTACCCCAAGATTCATGTCAGCACTGGAGAGGAATCCTCAGGTTCCGGCACGGACTCCACACAAGGACTTAGGCCCCAGCATCGACGGAAGAGGAATCCCGAGAGGCCCCCGAGCAACTCGCATGGGGACTGGCCTTTCCTGAGGAAACCAGATCGGGTCCCTAAAGTCCCCTTCGTAAGTCCAGAGCACCTGCCGCAACTGGAGAAAATCCAGGAGGTTTTCCCCTCCAGGCGAGATGAGGCCCATTTCCGCTGAGGTGTCTCGAGGCTAATCACAGCTAACTTCTGGAACTTCCAAAGGGTCATTCACACCCTTGCTGCAACTCAATAAGTTCCCCGACATACCCGTCTCCACTTGAGAGGAAGCACGAGAGTCCCGATCACATCCAGAGGAGCCCCGTTTCCGCCTCCTAGCTCTTGAGGAGGGAACCTTTCACTGCGTGTTCGGGAAAAAATTCCGGGCGTTCCCCTCGCATCTCAAGAGGAGGCGCTCTCCACAGGAAAGGCGAGAGGAACTCCAGGGTGGTGCCACGATTCCCAGAGTCCCCCAGATGTCTCAGTCCATTCCAGGGAAACCTGTTTTCCCTGCACTGCCTCGACTTTCAAGCCGAGGATAGACTCACACCACGGTGGCACGTGGGACAGCCCTGTGGGAAAGTCTCGTGGGAAAGCCTCGAGGGAAAGCCACCGATCCCTTGATCCACGCGACGGGAGCATGACACTGCTGCTACAGCTAGGGAGGAAAGCGCAGGTGCATGCCCCCACTCGAGACGATGACTAACTTCCCTGGGGAGACTCCAGAAGTACCCCAAGATCCATGTGAGCACTGGAGAGGAATCCTCAGGTTCCGGCACCGACTCCACACAAGATCTTAGGCCCCGGCATCGAAGGGAGAGGAATCCCGAGAGGCCCCCGAGCAACTCGCATGGGGACTGGCCTTTCCTGAGGCCACCAGAGCGTGTCCCTGAGGTCCCCGTCGTAAGTCGAGAGCACCTGCCGCAATTCGAGAAAATCCAGGAGGTTCTCCCCTCCAGGCGAGATGAGGCCCATTTCAGCTGAGAGGTCTCGAGGCTAATCACACCTTACCTCTTGAACTTCCTAAGGGTCCTTCACAACCTTGCTGCAACTCAAGTAGTTCCCGACGTACCCGTCTCCACTCGAGAGGAAGCACGAGAGTCCCGCCCACATGCAGAGGAGCCCCGTTTGCGCCTCCTAGCTCGTGAGGAGGGATCCTTTCCCTGCGTGGTTGGGAAAGAATTCCCGGCGATCCCGGCGCATCTCATGAGGAAGCATTCTCCACAGGACAGGCGCGAGGAACTCCAGGGTCGTGCCACCATTCCCAGAGTCCCCCAGATGTCTCAGTCCATTCCAGGGAAACCTGTTTTCCCTGCAGTGCCTCGACTTTCTAGCGGAGGATCGACTCACACCACGGTGGTACGTGGGACAGCCCTGTGGGAAAGCCTCGTGGGAAGGCCTAGTGGGAAAACTCTAGGGAAAGCCACAGATCCCTTGATCCACGCGAAGGGAAGCGTGACACTGCTGCTACAGCTCGGCAGGAAAGCGCACGTGCATGCCCCCCATCGAGACGAGGAATGACTCCCCTGGGGAGACCCCAGAAGTACCCCAAGGTCCATGTCAGCACTGGAGAGGAATCCTCAGGTTCCGGCACCGACTCCACACAAGGTCTTAGGTACCGACATTGACGGCAGAGGAATCCCGAGAGCCCCGCAAGCAACACTCCTGGGGACTGGCCTTTCCTGAGGCCACCAGAGCGGGTCCCTGAGGTCCCCGTCGTAAGTCGAGAGCACCGGCCGCAACTCGAGAAAATCCAGGAGGTTCTCCCCTCCAGGCGAGAGGAGGCCCATTTCCGCTGAGACCTCTCGAGGCTAATCACACCAAACCTCTGGAACTTCCAAAGGGTCCTTCACACCGTTGCTGCAACTCAAGAAGTTCCCCGACATACCCGTCTCCACTCGAGAGGAAGCACGAGAGACACGCCCACATCCAGAGGAGCCCCGTTTCCGCCTCCTAGCTCGACAGGGGGGATCCTTTCCCTGCGTGTTGGGGAAAGAATCCCGGCGTTCCCGTCGCATCTCAAGAGGAGGCGCTCTCCACAGGAAAGGCGAGAGGAACTCCAGGGTCGTGCCACCATTCCCAGAGTCCCCCAGATTTCTCAGTCCATTCCAGGGAAACCTGTTTTCCCTGCACTGCCTCGACTTTCAAGCCGAGGATCGACTCACACCACGGTGGCACGTGGGACAGCCCTGTGGGAAAGCCTCGAGGGAAAGCCACAGATCCCTTAATCCACGCGAAGGGAAGCGTGACACTGCTGCTACAGTTCGGGAGGAAATCGCACCTATGTCCCCACTCGAGACGAGGACTGACTCCCCTGGGGAGACTCCAGAAGTACCCCAAGATCCACGTCGGCACTGGAGAGGAATCATCAGGTTCCGGCATCGTCTCCACACAAGGTCTTAGGCACCGGCATCGTCGGGAGAGGAATCCCGAGAGGCCCCCGAGCAACTCGCATGGGGACTGGCCTTTCCTGAGGCCACCAGAGCGGGTCCCTGAGGTCCCCGTCGTAAGTCGAGAGCACCTGCCGCAACTCGAGAAAATCCAGGAGGTTCTCCCCTCCAGGCGAGATGAGGCCCATTTCCGCTGAGGCGTCTCGAGGCTAAACACACCTAACCTCTGGAACTTCCAAAGGGACCTTCACACCCTTGCTGCAACTCAAGAAGTTCCCCGACATACCAGTCTCCACTCGAGGTTAAGAACGAGAGTCCCGCCTACATCAGGAGGAGCCCCGTTTCCCCCTCCTAGCTCGAGAGGAGGGATCCTTTCCCTGCGTGGTCGGGAAAGATCTCCCCGAGTTCCCGTCGCATCTCAAGAGGAGGTGCTCTCCACAGGAAAGGTGAGAGGAACTCCAGGGTCGTGCCACCATTCCCAGAGTCCTCCAGATGTCTCAGTCCATTCCAGGGAAGCCTGTGTTCCCTGCACTGCCTCGACTTTCAAGCCGACGATCGACTCACACCACGGTGGCACGTGGAGCAGCCCTGTGGGAAAGCTTCGTATGAAAGCCTCGTGGGAAAGCCTCGAGGGAAAGCCCCTGATCCCCTGATCTTCGCGAAGGGAAGCGTGACACTGCTGCTACAGCACGGGAGGAAAGCGCACGTGCATGCCCCCACTCGAGACAAGGACTGACTCCCCTGGTGAGACTCCAGAAGTACCCCAAGATGCCATGTCAGCACTGGAGAGGAATACTCAGGATCCGACACCGACTCCACACAAGGTCTGAGGCCCTGGCATCGACGGGAAAGGAATCCAGAGAGGCCCCACAGCAACTCTCATGGGGACTGGCCTTTCTTGAGGCCACCAGAGCGGGTCCCTGAGGTCCCTGTCGTAAGTCGAGAGCACCTGCCGCAACTCGAGAAAATCCAGGAGGTTCTCCCCTCCAGCCCAGATGAGGGCCCATTTCCGCTGCGGCGTCTCGAGGCTAATCACACCTAACCTCTGGAACTTCCTAAAGGGTCCTTCACACCCTTGCTGCAACTCAAGAAGTTCCCCGAACATACCCGTCTCCACTCGAGAGGAAGCACGAGAGTCCCGCCACATCCAGAGGAGCCCTTGTCGCCCTCCTTGCTCGAGAGGAGGGATCCTTTCCCTGCGTGGTCAGGGAAAGAATTCCTGGCAGTTCCCGTCGCATCTCAAGAGGAGGCGCTCTCCACAGGAAAGGCGAGAGGAACTCCAGGGTCGTGCCACCATTCCCAGATCCCCCAGATGTCTCAGTCCAATTCCAGGGAAACCTGTTTTCCCTGCACTGCCTCGACTTTCAAGCCGAGGATCGACTCACACCATCGTGGCACGTGGAGCAGCCCTGTGGGAAAGCCTCGTGGGAAAGCCTCGTTGGAAAGCCTCGAGGAAAGCCCACTGATCCCTTGATCTTCAGCGAATGGAAGCGTGACACTGCTGCTACAGCTCGGGAGGAAAGCGCACGTGCATGCCCCGACTCGAGACGAGGACTGACTCCCCTGGGGACTCCAGAAGTACCCAAGATCCATGTCAGTACTGGATAGAAATCCTCAGGTCCGGCACCGTCTCCACACAAGATCTTAGGC
>NW_017217271.1:0-12642 GCF_001704415.2 Capra hircus | reverse complement strand
GCTAAGTTGCTTCAGTCGTGTTCGACTCTGTGCGACGCCATAGACGGTAGCCCACTAGGCTCCCCCGTCCCTGGGATTCTCCAGGCAAGAACAGTAAGTGGGTTGCCATTGCCTTCTCCAATGCATGAATGAAAATGAAAGTGCAGTCGCTCAGTCGTGTCCGACCCTCAGCGACCCCACGGACTGCAGCCTACCAGGCTTCTCCGTCCATAGGATTTTCTGAAAGGAACTGCAAGACGCGCTTTTCCTGGAGGCTGGGAAAGGGAGTTCGCAGGATGTGGGGAAGAGATCCTCCTTCGAGGAAGAATAGGCGGCCACTTGTTTTGTGTGCAAACCTCTATTTGGAAGGAACAGGTTAGCTTATACAAAGGGAGACCTCCAGATCTGCTCAGAGGACCAAAGTTGCAGAGGCAGGTCGGTGTAATTTCCCTTCATTTTGCGATCCTTGCAAGACATTCCTTGCTGATAGATATTCAGCAAGGGCCTTTGAGACTGTTGTTTTCTTTCTAGGTTCAAAGATTCCTTCAGTTCCTAATATAGATATCCTAGAAATTATGTGACATCCGTGAAAATCTGATATGTCCTGGTCAAATGCTGTCAGTTATAATTCCAGTTATCATATTAAAGCATTTCAAGTCGCAGCAGTGACCAGATTACATTGTCAATTTCTATTTAATCAGGTTTTAACCATGTCTTCTATGATTTCACACTGATGCCTTTGCAGAAATACTGCTACTTCAAGATATATGGAATATACTTTTTTTAAGCTTACCGATAATTTGTTTGTTTGTTTGTTTGTCTTCTGGTAACAGCTGGTACCAGATGAATTTAGTCTCCTCTCTAGGTTAGAGAACAAAGTTTTCTTAGAATGCAATTTTGATAACAGACTATGAGTTTCTTTACCTTTCATTGATTTATAATTGTTTTCATCATCTGTTTTTTTACTCCGGTAAAGTAAATAAGCCTTATTTAAGATTTTGGTACATGTAGGATGGACTAAGCTTTCCCCACTCTTGCAAGTTCCCTTAACCCTTCAGATTCTTCTCGTGGGGCAAAGATCTCACTTTCCTCCAGAGGGACAATCCAAGCTTTTTTTTAGTTGATCTGCCCCTGACATCAGAGTCAATTTGAGCATGAGTTGGCCTATAATTTAGGCATGAAACTATGACTACATAAAGAAAAGGTGACTTTATGATTCAGGATGGCCATGATATGCCTTGCACTTCAGAGAAAATGGGTTAAAATGATTTTTTTTTTCTTCAAAACTGCACAGCCAGTTCTTTCAGCATATGCAATTGAAACATCTAGTCATTAGGTCAGTTTTCATTCCAATCCCAAAGAAAGGCAATGACAAAGAATATTCAAGCTGCTGCACAATTGCACTCATCTCACACACTAGTAAAGTAATGCTCAAAATTCTCCAAGTTCACATGAACTGTGAACTTCCAAATGTTCAAGAGGGATTTAAAAATGCAGAGAAACCAGAGATCAAACTGCCAACATCCACTGGATCATTGAAAAGCAGAGAGTTCCAGAAAAAAAGACATTATTTCTGCTTTATTGACTATGCCAAAGCTTTGACTGTGTGGATCACAATAACTGGGAAAAATTCTGAAAGAGATGGGAATACCAGACCACCTGACTGTCTCTTGAGAAACCTGTATGCAGGTCAGGAACAACAGTTCGAACTGGACATGGAACAACAGACTGGTTCTAAATAGGAAAAGGAATATGTCAAGCAGTGTATTGTCACCTGCTTATTTAACTTATATGCAGAGTACATCATGAGAAACACTGGCTGGAGAAGAACACGCTGGAATCCAGATTACTGGGAGAAATATCATAGTCTCAGATATGCAGATGACACCACCCTTATGGCAGAAAGTGAAGAAGAACTAAAGAGTCTCCTGATGAAAGTGAAGAGGAGAGTGAAAAAGTTAGCTTAAAGCTCAGCATTCAGAAAACTAAAATCATTGCATCCAGTCTCATCACTTCATGGCAAATAGATGGAAAACATTGGAAACAGCAGCAGACTATTTTGGGGGCTTGGAAATCACTGCAGGTGATGACTGCCTCCATGAACTTAAAACATATTTATGACTTGGAAGAAAAGTGATGACCAACTAGACAGCATATTAAAAAGCCGAGACGTTGCTTTGCCAACAAAGATCCATCCAGTCAAGGCTACGGTTTTTCCATATGTCATGGATGGATATGAAAGATGTACTATAAAGAAAGTGACAGCTGAAAATTAGATGCTTTTGAACTGTGGTGTTGGAGAAGATGCTTGTAGGTCGCTTAGACTACAAGGAGACGCAACCACTCCATCCTAAAGGAAATCAGGTCTGAATATACATTGGAAGGACTAATACTGAACCTGAAACTCCAATACTTTGGCCACTTGATGTGAAGAGCTGACTCACTTGGAAGTTGCTTTGATTTGCCTGTGAGTGTGGGAGCCCTCCCTGGCAAAGGGCCTCAGGGTCATTGCCACTGAATCACGACCTCCAAGCAAGCGCATTCCAGCTGTGTGACATTCAGGAAGCAGGAGACTGGGAAAACTATCTTCCTTAGAGGAAGGAAAGTCATCCACAGAGAGTGTGTTTTCAGGCCTCTCTTTGCAGCAAGTGTTTTGCTTCTCGACATCAGAGCTGCAGGCTTGCTCTGAGGGCCTCAATTGCAGAGTCAGGGCTGTGTGTCTCACTGCACTTTCCAAGCATTGCAGACACATTCCTAGGTTGGAGCAGTGCTTCCCATGAGAAAGAAGCCTCGGGAGTGTGTCTGAGCGGGCTGAGTGCCATGCTAGGGTCACCTAGTCGAGGGCACCTTGCACATCCAATGGGCCCCAGGCGAGTAGCTATGGACCGGCCCTTTCGGTTGAGATATCCCAAAGCAGGGACAAAGCTAGCTCTGTCAGAAGGAGGAAAACAGCAATGGGATGGATTTTCAAGCAGTTTGCTAAGTCACACCACGTTAGGGCTCCCCGGGAAAGAAATGCAAATTTTGGCCTCTAGGCTCAGTATCCAGATGTGTGCACAGG
This sequence comes from Capra hircus, assembly GCF_001704415.2. NCBI lineage: Eukaryota > Metazoa > Chordata > Mammalia > Artiodactyla > Bovidae > Capra > Capra hircus. Next base: position 9,602 of record NW_017217271.1, on the reverse strand, counting down.
ATATTTTCCCCACAGGATCCAAGAATGTTCCAGACAGACCTAAGCTCACTAGCTCTCTCCTGCAGAGGAAATGAAATATTGTTGCTGAACCACGAAAAGATGCTGGGATTCTTGGCTTATGGAGGAGAAGAATTCAATCCAGGGCCCAAGACGAGGCTTGATTGCTCAGAGCTTTTGGTGCAATAGAGTTTTATTAAAGTATAAAGGAGATAGAGAAAGCTTCTGACAGAGACATCACAAGGGGCAGAAAACGTACCCCCTTGCTAGTGTCAGTAATGGAGTTATATACTCTCCAATAAGTTATGACGAACAAAAGAATGTCTGGAGGTTGTAAAGACTCACTAGACCTACTCCCATAATTTACATTTTAAGATAACAGGATTAGCCAGAAGGTTTTTTCCAGAGACCGTCCTCAAGAAGGATGCATGATTGTTATATAATCCTAAGGAATGTAGAGGGAAAAACAGTTTGTCCTTTCTTCCTCCTTGAGAATTCTAGAGCCCTCTCTCCTTGGGGACCCTTGAACTTCTTATAAACCTGCCTTGGCAATGACTCTCTCAGAAGCATGATTGAACAGCCGTTTGGAGCTTCCTTTGACTTTCCCTGGGAGGGAGGGAGCCCTCCCTGAGCACAGGGCCTCAGGGGCCATGGCCAATGAAAAAGAATCTCCCAGCAAGTGCTTTTCAGCCCTGTGTGACTCTCAGCCCACAGGAGGCTGAGAAAACTCTCTTCCTTGGAGGAAGGAAAGGCAGCCCAAGAGTGTGTTTTCAGGCCTGTATCTTGCAGCAAGTGTTTGGCTTGTTAGACAGAAGACCTGCAGGCCTGTTCCAACAGACTCAATTCCAGAATCAGGGCCTTGTGTCTCCCTGCAGTTTCCTGGCCTTGCAAACACATTCCTAGGTGAGAGCAGTCCTGCCCATGGGGGACTGCTGCGGGAGTGTGTCTGAGGGGGGCCAGGTGTCATGCTGGGGTCACCTGGTCGAGGGCACCTTGCACCTCCAATGGACCCCAGGCAAGGAGTTGCAGGCCAAAACCTTGCTTCTGAAATCCCAAAATGGGGAGCAAAGCTCGCTCTGTCAGAGGGAAGAAAACAGCAACAGGATGGATTTTCAAGCAGTTGCTAGGCTGTACTGCGTTAGGGCTCCAAGGAAGGAAAATGCGAATTTTAGCCCCTACGACTGGTATCCAGGTGGGCTCCCAGGATGATTTCCCCACAGGATCCAAGAACGTTCCAGACAGACCTGGGCTCACTAGCTCCCTCCTGCAGAGGAAATATGATAGAACAGCTGTTTGGAGGTTGCTTTGACTTCCCCTGGGAGGGTAGGATCCCTCCCTGGGTGCAGGACCTCAGGGGCCATTGCCGCTGAGAAATGCCCTCTAAGCCAGACCTTTGCAGCCTTGTATGACTCAGCATGGAGGAGACTGGAAAAGCTCTCTTCCTTGGAGGAAGGAAAGGCAGCCCCAGAGAGTGTGTTTTCACACCTGTATCTTGCAGCAAGTGTTTGGGCGTCTCAGACGTCAGACCTCCAGGCCTGCTCCAACGGCCTCAGTTCCAGAGTCAGGGCCGTGTGTCTCCCTGCATTTTCTGAGCCTTGGGAACACATTCCTAGGTCAGAACAGTCCTGCCCATGGGGAAGGAGGCTGCGGGAGTGTGTCTGAGGGGGTCGGGTGCCATGCTGGTGTCCAATAGACCCGGTACCTCCAATAGACCCCAGGACAACAGCGGTGGGGCTCCCCCTGGCTTCAGAAATGCCAAAGCGAGAAGCAAAGCTAGCTCTATCAGAAGGAAGAAAAGAGCAATCGGATGGATGTTCAGGCTGTTGCTGGGCCGCACCATTTCAGGGTCCCCCTGAGAGGAACAGGCGCCCTGTGGCCACTAGGTCCGATATGCAGGTTAACACACAGGGTGTGTCCCCATAGGAGCCAAGAATTTTCCTGACAGACCTAGGCTCGCTAGAGCTCTCCTACAGGGCAAAAGGGGTAGAACAGACTGTGGATGTGACTCTGCCTTTCCCAGCGAGCATGGGGCCCTCCCTATGGCCCCGGGCTCCAGGGAAAATTGTCCCTGAAAAATGACCTCCAAGAAGCGCTTTTCCAGCAGGCTGGGATGCAGAGTTCACAGGATGCGGGGAAAGTGATCGTCCTTCAGGGAAGAAGAGGCAGCCACCCAGTGTCTGTTTGCAAGCCTGTATTTGGAAGAAACTGGTTAGCTCCTTCAAGGGGAGACCTCCAGGTCTGCTCAGAGGACCGAAATTCCAGAGGCAGCACCATGCATCTCCCCTGTCCTTTCTGAGCCTTGGAAAGACATTCCTAGATTATAGCGGTATTGCTCATGAAGAAGCAGGATGCAGGAATGTGTCAGACATGACTGGGTGCCTTCCTGGGTTCAGCTCCGTGAGGGGCCTTTCCACTCAAAGTAGGTCCCATGCCTCCTTGGGGAGGAAGTGGGGCCCGCTTGCCTCCAAATTGCCAAAGGCTGGAACAAAGCTAGTTATATCAGAGGTAAGAAAAGAGCAATTGGATGGATGTGGAAGCTGTTGCTGGGCCGCACTGCTTCAGGCCCCCCACCCCTCTGCCCCCGAGAGAAACAGGCGCCCTATGGCCCCTAGGTCCTGGATGCAGTTTCACACATAGAATGTGTCCCCATAGGAGCCAAGAATTTTCCTGACAGACCTAGGCTCACTAGAGCTCTCCTACAGAGCAAAGGGGATGGGACAGATGTGTGGCTGTGGCTCTGCCTTTCCCTGGGAGTGTGGAGCCGCTCCCTATGGCCCTGGGCTCCAGGGAAAATTGCCCCTGAATAATGACCTCCAAGAAGCGCTTTTCCAACTGGCTGAGACGTGGAGTTCTCAGGATGCAGGGAAAGCGAGTGTCCTTCGGGGAAGCAAAGGCAGTCACCTGTTATCATGACTTACTAGAATAGTAGGTACCTTCTCCGGTTGGGCAGAGGCCTTCCCTACCTGATCTGAAAAAGAAAATGAAGTAGCTCGCTGATTTGAGAAATAATTCCCAGACGTGGGTTCCAACCAGTATAGAATCCGACAATGGCCCTGTCTTTGTAGCCACGTTAATTAACAGGTATGTGAAGCTCTAAATATCAGTGGAAATTACATACAGCATATAGGCCCCAGTGTTCTGGAATGGTGGAAAGAAACAACCAAACTCTTGAAGAAACACATTCAAAATGGATCATAGAGACTGACTGTACATGGATGGGCTTGCTTCCGGCAGACTTACTCATATTACGGGTAACCGCACGTTCCCACAGTTGTTGTCCTTATGAAATTTTCTATGGGAGACCCCCTCCCACAGTGAGGCAGGTGTTAGCAGATTTGCCACAAGTAAGGGGGTGGGATTTCACAGCAGATGGAACAATTAGGTAAGGTAATAAATCAGGTAACTAAGTTTGTATAAAAAAGAATCTCATTCCCCCTTGAGGAACAGATTCATGAATTTGTGCTCAGTGATCAGGTGTGGCTCAATGACTGGAAACACAATTCCTTGGCCTGACATCGGAAAGGTCCTTATACTGTTGTTTTAGCCACAATTCTGAAAGAGATGGGAATACCAGACCACCTAACCTGCCTCTTGAGAAATCTGGATGAAGGTCAGGAAAGCAACAGTTAGAGCAGGACATGGAACAACAGACTGGTTCCAAAAAGGAAAAGGAGTATGTCAAGGCTGTATATCGTCACCCTGTTTATTTAACTTCTATGCAGAGTACATCATGAAACATGCTGGGATGGGAAGATACATGAACTGGAATCAAGAATTGCCGGTAGAAATATCAACAAACTTAGATATGCAGATGACACCACCATTATGGCAGAACGTGAAGAGGAAAGGGTATGTCGGGGAACTTCTTGAGTTGCAGCAAGGGTGTGAAGGACCCTTTGGAAGTTCCAGAGGTTAGGTGTGGTTAGTCTCGAGATGCCTCAGCAGAAATGGGCCTCATGTCGCCTGGAATGGAGAGGCTCCTGGATATTTCCGAGTTTCAGTAGGTGCTCTCCTTGTGTGGAGTCGGGGCCGGAAGCTGAGGATTCCTCTCCAGTGCTGACATGGATTTTGGGGTACTTCTGGAGGCTCCACAAGGGAGTCAGGCCTTGTCTCGAGTGGGGGCATGAGCGTGCCCTTTCCTCCCATGCTGTAGCAGCAGTGTCACGCTTCCCCTTGCGTGGACCAAGGGATCTGTGGCTTTCCCTCGAGGCTTTCCCACGAGGCTTTTCAGGAGGCTTTCCCACAGGGCTGTCCCACGTGCCACCGTGGTGTGAGTGGATCCTCGGCTTGAAAGTCGAGGCAGTGCAGGGAAAACAGGTTTCCCTGGAATGGACTGAGAAATTTGGGGGTCTCTGGGAATGGTGGCACGACCCTGGATTTCCTCTCGCCTTTCCTGTGGAGAGCCCCTCTTCTTGAGATGCGACGGGAACGCGGGAAATTCTTTCCCCCCCACGCAGGGAAAGGACTCCGCCTTTCGAGCTAGGAGACGGAAATGGGGCTCCTCTGGTTGTGAGCGGGACTCTCGTGCTTCCTCTCGAATGGAGACGGGTATGTCGGGGAACTTCTTGAGTTGCAGCAAGGGTGTGAGGGACTCTTTGGAAGTTCCAGATGTTAGATGTGATTAGCCTCAAGACGCCTCAGCGGAAATGGGCCTCATCTCGCCTGGAGGGAGAACTTCCTGGATTTTCTCGAGTTGCGACAGGTGCTCTCGTCTTACGTCGGGGATTACAGGGACCGCTCTGGTGGCCTCAGGAAAGGCCAGTCCCCATGCAAGTTGCTCGGGGGCCTCTCGGGATTCCTTTCCCGTGGATGCCGGGGCCTAAGACCTTGTGTGGAGTCGGTGCCAGAACCTGAGCATTCCTCTCCAGTGCTGACATGGATCCTGGGGTACTTCTGGAGTCTCCCCAGGGGAGTCAGTCCTCGTCTCGAGTTGGGGCATGCACGTGCGCTTTCCTCCCGAGCTGTAGCAGCAGTGTCACTCTTCCCTTCGCGTGGATCAAGGGATCTGTGGCTTTCCCTGGAGGCTTTCCCTGGAGGCTTTCCCAGGGTGTTTTCCCACAGGGCTGTCCCACGTGCCACCGTGGTGTGAGTCGATCCTCGGCTTGAAAGTAGAGGCAGTGCAGGGAAAACAGGTTTCCCTGGAATGGACTGAGACATCTGGGGGACTCTGGAAATGGTGGCACGACCCTGGAGTTCCTCTCGCCTTTCCTGTGGAGAGTGCCTCCTCTTGAGATGCCACGGGAACGCCAGGAATTCTTTCCCCCACGACGCAGGGAAAGGATCCCTCCTCTCGAGCTAGGAGGCGGAAACGGGGCTCCTCTGGATGTGGGCGGTCCTCACGTGCTTCCTCTCGGGTGGAGACGGGTATGTCGGGGAACTTCATGATTTGCAGCAAGGATGTGAAGAACCCTTTGGAAGTTCCAGAGGTTAGGAGTGATTAGCCTCGAGACGCCTGAGCGGAAATGGGCCTCATCTCACCTGGAGGGGATAACCTCATGGATTTTCTCGAGTTGCGGCAGGTGCTCTCGACTTACGACGGGGGACCTCTGGGACCCGCTCTGGTGGCCTCAGGAAAGGCCAGTCCCCATGCGAGTTGCTCGGGGGCCTCTCGGGATTCCACTCCCGTAGATGGCGGGGCCTAAGATCTTGTGTGGAGTCAGTGTCGGAACCTGAGCATTCCTCTCCAGTGCTGACATGGATCTTGGGGTACTTCTGGAGTCTCCCCGGGGAGTCAGTCCTCGTCTCTAGTGGGGGCATACGCGTGCGCTTTCCTCCCGAGCTTTAGCAGCAGTGTCACGCTTCCCTTGGCGTGGATCAAGGGATCAAGGGCTTTCCCTCGACGCTTTCCCAGGAGGCTTTCCCACGAGGCTTTCCCATAGGGCTGTCTCACGTGCCACCGTGGTGTGAGTCGATCCTCGTCTTGAAAGTCGAGGCAGTGCAGGGAAAACAGGTTTCTCTGGAATGGACTGAGACATCTGCGTGACTCTGGGAATGGTGACACGACCCTGGAGTTCCTCTCGTCTTTCCTGTGGAGAGCGCCTCCTCTTGAGATGCGACTGGATGGCCGGGAATTCTTTCCCGAACACGCAGGGAAAGGATCCCTCCTCTCAAGCTATGAGGCGGAAACGGGGTTCCTCTGGATGTGGGTGGGACTCTTGTGCTTTCTCTCGAGTGGAGACAGGAATGTCGGGGAACGTTTTGAGTTGCAGCAAGGGTGTGAAGGACCCTTTGGAAGTTCCTGAGGTTAGGTGTGATTACCTCGAGACGCCTTAGAGGAAATGGGCCTCATCTCGCCTTTAGCGGAAAACCTTCTGGATTTTCTCGAGTTGCGGCAGGTGCTCTCGATGTACGACGGCTATTTCAGGGACCCGCTCTGATGGCCTCAGGAAAGGCCAGTCCCCATGCGAGTTGCTCGGGGGGCCTCTCGGGATTCCTCTCCCGTCGATGCCGGGGCCTAAGACCTTGTGTGGAGTCGTTGCAGGAAACTGAGGATTCCTCTCAGTGCTGACATGGATCTTGGCGTCCTTAAAGGCGAGATGAGGCCCATTTGCGCTGAGGCGTCTCGAGGCTAATCACACCTAACCTCTGGAACTTCCAAAGGGTCCTTCACACCCTTGCTGCAACTCAAGAAGTTCTCCGACATACCCGTCTCCACTCGAGAGTATCAACATCTTCCCGCCCACTTTCAGAGGAGCACCGTTTCCACCTCATAGCTCGAGAGGAGGGATCCTTTCCCTGCGTGGTCTGGGAAAGCATTCCCGGCGTTCCAGTCGCATCTCAAGAGGAGGCCCTCTCCACTGGAAAGGCGAGAGAAACTCCAGGGTCGTTCCGCCATTCCAGAGTCCCCAGATGTCTCTGTCAATTCCAGGGAAACCTGTTTTCCCGGCACTGCCTCGACTTTCACGCCTAGTATCGACTCACACCATGGTGGCACGTGGACAACCCTGTGGGGAAAGCCTCGTGGGAAAGCCTCGAGGGGAAAGCCACAGATCCCTTGATCCCCGCGACGGGAAGCGTGACACTGCTGCTACAGCACGGGAGGAAAGCGCACGTGCTTGCCCCACTCGAGACGAGGACTGACTCCCCTGGGGAGACTCCAGAAGCACCTCAAGATGCATGTCAGCCCTGGAGAGGAATCTTCAGGTTCCGGCCCCGACTCCACACAAGGTCTTAGGCCCTGGCATCGACGGGAGAGGAACAGCGACAGGCCCTCTAGCAACTCGCATGGGGACTGGCCTTTACTGAGGTCACCAGAGCGGGTCCATGAGGTCCCCGTCATAAGTCGAGAGCACCTGCCGCAACTCGGTAAAATCCAGTAGGTTCTCCCTTCAGGCGAGATGAGGCCCGTTTCCACTGAGGTGTCTCGAGGCTAATCACACGTGACCTCTGGAACTTCCAAAGAGTCTTTCACAGCCATGCTGCAACTCAAGAAGTTCCCCGACATACCCGTCTCCACTCAAGAGGAAGCACGAGGGTCCCGGCCACATCCAGAGGAGCTCCGTTTCCGGCTCGTAGCTCGAGAGGACGGATCCTTTCCCTGCTTGGTCCGGAAAGAATTCCCGGCATTCCCATCGCATCTCAAGAGGAGGCGCTCTCCAAAGGAAAGGGGAGAGGAACTGCAGGGTCGTGCCACCATTCCAAGACTCCCCCAGATATCTCAGTCCGTTCCACAGGAACCTGTTTTCCCTGCACTGCCTCGGCTTTCAAGCCGAGGATCGACTCACACCACCGGGACACGTGGGACAGCGCTGTGGGAAAGCCTCGTGGGAAAGACTCGAGGGAAAGCCACAGATCCCTTGGTCCACGCAAGGGGAAGCGTGACACTGCTGCTACAGCTCGGGAGGAAAGCGCACGTGCATGCCCCCACTCGAGACGAGGACTGACTCCCCTGGGGAGACTCAGGAAGTACCCCAAGATCCATGTCAGCACTGGAGAGGAATCCTCAGGTTCCGGCACCGACTTCACTCAAGGTCTTATGCCGGGGTCCAGCCCCGGTGGATCCAGGGAATTCGAAGGTGGACGGGCATTGGGGTGGAAAGACTTGTTTATTTATTAATGTAAGATTAGATTAGGAAACTATAGTATAGTAAGAAGATTAAGTGGAGTAAGAGGGCTGAATAGCTTGGTTTACGCGGACGGCCAATAAAATTCCAGACAAGGAATTTGCACCACCTACGTTGGGCCACCGGCGGCCGCTTGAATATCTAAGGGTGCCTCGCCTTAAGCGCCCTTTCGTGCGGGTCTTAACAGCCGGGCAAGTAAGTAGACCTGGCGAGCCTCCGCACTCCAGGTGGAGATTCAGCCTGAAGTTAAAGTAAAGAGCAGAGAGAAGGAAAGGTAGAGAAGAAGAAAGAGAGAGAAAGACACGGGGGGAGCCAGAGTCCCAAGAAACCAGGCTGAGAGACTAGTTCGAGAATCTGGTCCGAGAAATTGGCCCCGGCCCCTGGCCTCCCTCCTTTATTGTTCAGAAGGGTCTTTTATACTTTTGATAAAACATGGAGATCAATGGATTAACACAAAATTATGTAGTGTTCGCAATCCAGATTCTTTCTGTATATCATTTTGTATACAAAGGTCTCAGGTGATTTACATTATCTTCTGGCCAAGAGGCTTGTTAACACTTTTTGGCTCTCTTCCTTAATGAATGTTAATTTTGTTTCCCCTGAAGTGTTTTTCTTTAATCTGCATCTCCTTAAAGCATTAAAGTTACATCTCTATAGAACAAAGGTGCAGTGGGTTATAACAAAGAAGGTACTTAACTCAAAGTTCTAATGTTGCTAATACCAGGTCTACTACTTGTTTTCTATATACCAACTATATCTAAAAATAAAGGATATGAAAATTTGGCAGCAAGCATTGACCCAAAAAATGAAACTTTTAATCAGTCCTATTCTAAAGATTTTGACTCCTCTGAAGCTCCTGCATTCCTAGGATGTTTTTAAGCTTCCTGTGCCTCCTGCGGTCAGGAGGCCTCAAACAATCACAAGCGCAGCTGTACGAGTCCTACAGGCAGGCTAGAAAGCCATCAGAGGGTTTTTGGATTGAAACACTCTTTCAAATGCAGAAGACTAATGCCCTGAATTGACTTTTTCCAGAAAAGGTCAGAAGAGTGAAAAAGCAGAGCACAAAAACCGGGCAGATTTTTGTTGGGGTACATGCTTAAAAATTTCCAGAGGGGTCCCTGAAGTCTGAGCACGCCTTGCGTATGTCAGCTTCCTTCCTCATAACCTTGTCACGGGCGGGCTTCCTCACACTGGCTCCCGGAAGTCTTAGGCCCGGCATCGACGGGAGAGGAATCCTGAGAGGCCCCCGAGCAACTCGTAAGGGGAATGGCCTTTCCTGAGGCCACCAGAGCGGGTCCCTGAGGTCCTCGTCGTAAGTCGAGAGCACCTGCCGCAACTCGAGAAAATCAGGAGTTTCTCCCCACCAGGCGAGATGAGGCCATTTCCGCTGAGGCGTCTCGAGGCTAATCACACCTACCTCTGGAACTTCCAAAGGGTCCTTCACACCCTTGCTGCAACTCAAGAAGTTCCCCGACATACCCGTCTCCACTCGAGAGGAAGCACGAGAGTCCCGCCCACATCCAGCAGGAGCCCCTTTTCTCC
>NW_017217270.1:0-12647 GCF_001704415.2 Capra hircus | reverse complement strand
TTGCTAGTGTTAGTAATGGAGTTATATACTCTCCAATAAGTTATGACAACCAAAAGAATGTCTGGAGGTTGTAAAGACTCACTAGACCTACTCCCATAATTGACATTTTCAGATAACAGGATTAGCCAGAAGGTTTTTTCCAGAGACCGTCCTCAAGAAGGATGCATGATTGTTATATAATCCTAAGGAATGTAGAGGGAAAAACAGTTTGTCCTTTCTTCCTCCTTGAGAATTCTAGAGCCCTCTCTCCTTGGGGACCCTTGAACTTCTTATAAACCTGCCTTGGCAATGACTCTCTCAGAAACATGATTGAACAGCCGTTTGGAGCTTCCTTTGACTTTCCCTGGGAGGGAGGGAGCCCTCCCTGAGCACAGGGCCTCAGGGGCCATGGCCAATGAAAAATAATCTCCCAGCAAGTGCTTTTCAGCCCTGTGTGACTCTCAGCCCACAGGAGGCTGAGAAAACTCTCTTCCTTGGAGGAAGGAAAGGCAGCCCAAGAGTGTGTTTTCAGGCCTGTATCTTGCAGCAAGTGTTTGGCTTGTTAGACAGAAGACCTGCAGGCCTGTTCCAACAGACTCAATGCCAGAATCAGGGCCTTGTGTCTCCCTGCAGTTTCCTGGCCTTGCAAACACATTCCTAGGTGAGAGCAGTCCTGCCCATGGGGAAGCAGGCTGCGGGAGTGTGTCTGAGGGGGCCAGGTGTCATGCTGGGGTCACCTGGTCGAGGGCACCTTGCACCTCCAATGGACCCCAGGCAAGGAGTTGCAGGCCACCACCTTGCCTCTGAAATCCCAAAATGGGGAGCAAAGCTCGCTCTGTCAGAGGGAAGAAAACAGCAACAGGATGGATTTTCAAGCAGTTGCTAGGCTGTACTGCGTTAGGGCTCCAAGGAAGGAAAATGCAAATTTTAGCCCCTACGACTGGTATCCAGGTGGGCTCCCAGGATGATTTCCCCGCAGGATCCAAGAACGTTCCAGACAGACCTGGGCTCACTAGCTCCCTCCTGCAGAGGAAACATGATAGAACAGCTGTTTGGAGGTTGCTTTGACTTCCCCTGGGAGGGTAGGATCCCTCCCTGGGTGCAGGGCCTCAGGGGCCATTGCCGCTGAGAAATGCCCTCTAAGCCAGACCTTTCCAGCCTTGTATGACTCAGCACGGAGGAGACTGGAAAAGGTCTCTTCCTTGGAGGAAGGAAAGGCAGCCCCAGAGAGTGTGTTTTCACACCTGTATCTTGCAGCAAGTGTTTGGCGTCTCAGACGTCAGACCTCCAGGCCTGCTCCAACGGCCTCAGTTCCAGAGTCAGGGCCGTGTGTCTCCCTGCATTTTCTGAGCCTTGGGAACACATTCCTAGGTCAGAACAGTCCTGCCCATGGGGAAGGAGGCTGCGGAGTGTGTCTGAGGGGTCGGGTGCCATGCTGGGGTCCAATAGACCTGGTACCTCCAATAGACCCCAGGACAACAGCGGTGGGGCTCCCCCTGGCTTCCGAAATGCCAAAGCGAGAAGCAAAGCTAGCTCTATCAGAAGGAAGGAAAGAGCAATCGGATGGATGTTCAGGCTGTTGCTGGGCCGCACCACTTCAGGGTCCCCCCCGAGAGGAACAGGCGCCCTGTGGCCCCTAGGTCCGATATGCAGGTTAACACACAGGTGTGTCCCTGTAGGAGCCAAGAATTTTCCTGACAGACCTAGGCTCACTAGAGCTCTCCTACAGGGCAAAAGGGGTAGAACAGACTGTGGATGTGACTCTGCCTTTCCCAGCGACCATGGGGCCCTCCCTACGGCCCCGGGCTCCAGGGAAAATTGTCCCTGAAAAATGACCTCCAAGAAGCGCTTTTCCAGCAGGCTGGGATGCAGAGTTCACAGGATGCGGGGAAAGTGATCGTGCTTCAGGGAAGAAGAGGCAGCCACCAAGTGTGTGTTTGCAAGCCTGTATTTGGAAGAAACTGGTGAGCTTCTTCAAGGGGAGACCTCCAGGTCTGCTCAGAGGACCGAAATTCCAGAGGCAGCACCATGCATCTCCCCTGTCCTTTCTGAGCCTTGGAAAGACATTCCTAGCTTATAGCGGTATTGCTCATGAAGAAGCAGGATGCAGGAATGTGTCAGACATGACTGGGTGCCTTCCTGGGTTCAGCTCCGTGAGGGGCCTTTCCACTCAAAGTAGGTCCCATGCCTCCTTGGGGAGGAAGTGGGGCCCGCTTGCCTCCAAATTGCAAAGGCTGGAACAAAGCTAGTTCTATCAGAGGTAAGAAAAGAGCAATTGGATGGATGTGGAAGCTGTTGCTGGGCCGCACTGCTTCAGGCCCCCCACCCCTCCTGCCCCCGAGAGAAACAGGCGCCCTGTGGCCCCTAGGTCCTGGATGCAGTTTCACACATAGAATGTGTCCCCATAGGAGCCAAGAATTTTCCTGACAGACCTAGGCTCACTAGAGCTCTCCTACAGAGCAAAGGGGATGGGACAGATGTGTGGCTGTGGCTCTGCCTTTCCCTGGGAGTGTGCAGCCGCTCCCTAGGGCCCCGGGCTCCAGGGGAAATTGCCCCTGAATAATGACCTCCCAAGAAGCGCTTTTCCAACTGGCTGAGACGTGGAGTTCTCAGGATGCAGGGAAAGCGAGTGTCCTTCGGGGAAGCAAAGGCAGTCACCTGTTATCATGACTTACTAGAATAGTAGGTACCTTCTCCGGTTGGGCAGAGGCCTTCCCTACCTGATCTGAAAAAGAAAATGAAGTAGCTCGCTGATTTGAGAAATAATTCCCAGACTTGGGTTTCCAACCAGTATAGAATCCGACAATGGCCCTGTCTTTGTAGCCGCGTTAATTAACAGGTATGTGAAGCTCTAAATATCAGTGGAAATTACATACAGCATATAGGCCCCAGTGTTCTGGAATGGTGGAAAGAAACAACCAAACTCTTGAAGAGACACTTTCTAAATGGATCATAGAAACTGACTGTACATGGATGGGCTTGCTTCCGGCAGACTTACTCATATTATGGGTTACCGCACGTTCCCATAGTTGTTGTCCTTATGAAATTTTCTATGGGAGACCCCCTCCCACAGTGAGGCAGGTGTTAGCAGATTTGGCCACAAGTAAGGGGGTGGGATTTCACAGCAGATGGAACAATTAGGTAAGGTAATAAATCAGGTAACTAAGTTTGTATAAAAAAGAATATCATTCCCCCTTGAGGAACAGATTCATGAATTTGTGCTCAGTGATCAGGTGTGGCTCAATGACTGGAAACACAATTCCTTGGCCTGACATCGGAAAGGTCCTTATACTGTTGTCTTAGCCACAATTCTGAAAGAGATGGGAATACCAGACCACCTAACCTGCCTCTTGAGAAATCTGGATGAAGGTCAGGAGGCAACAGTTAGGGCAGGACATGGAACAACAGACTGGTTCCAAAAAGGAAAAGGAGTATGTCAAGGCTGTATATCGTCACCCTGTTTTATTTAACTTATATGCAGAGTACATCATGAAAAATGCTGGGATGGAAGATACATGAGCTGGAATCAAGATTGCCGGTAGAAATATCAATAAACTTAGATATGCAGAATGACACCACCATTATGGCAGAATGTGAAGAGGAACGGGTATGTCGGGGAACTTCTTGAGTTGCAGCAAGGGTGTGAAGGACCCTTTGGAAGTTCCAGAGGTTAGGTGTGGTTAGTCTCGAGATGCCTCAGCGGAAATGGGCCTCATGTCGCCTGGAATGGAGAGGCTCCTGGATATTCCCGTAGTTTCAGCAGGTGCTCTCGAGTTACGACGGGGACTTCAGGGACCCGCTCTGGCGGCCACAGGAAAGGCCAGTCATCATGCGTGTTCCTAGGGGGCCTCTCGTGATTCCTCTCCCGTCGATGCCGGGGCCTAAGACCTTGTGTGGAGTCGGGGCCCGGAACCTGAGGATTCCTCTCCAGTACTGACATGGATTTTGGGGTACTTCTGGAGTCTCCACAAGGGAGTGAGGCCTCGTCTCGAGTGGGGGCATGAGCGTGCCCTTTCTTCCCATGCTGTAGCAGCAGTGTCACGCTTCCCCTTGCGTGGACCAAGGGATCTGTGGCTTTCCCTCGAGTCTTTCCCACGAGGCTTTCCCACAGCGCTGTCCCACGTGCCACGGTGGTGTGAGTCGATCCTCGGCGTGAAAGCCGAGGCAGTGAAGGGAAAACAAGTTCCTGTGGAATGGACTGAGACGTCTCGGGGAGTCTCAGAATGGTGGCACGACCCTGCAGTTCCTCTCCCCTTTCCTTTGGAGAGCGCCTCCCGTTGAGATGCGATGGGAATGCCGGGGAATTCTTTCCCGGACCAAGCAGGGAAAGGATCCCTCATCTCGAGCTACGAGGCGGAAACGGAGCTCCTCTGGATGTGGCCGGGACCCTCGTGCTTCCTCTTGAATGGAGACGGGTATGTCGGGGGAACTTCTTGAGTTGCAGCATGACTGTGAAAGACTCTTTGGAAGTTCCAGAGGTCACGTGTGATTAGCCTCGAGACACCCTCAGTGGAAACGGGCCTCATCTCGCCTGGAGGGAGAACCTCCTGGATTTTACCGAGTTGCGGCAGGTGCTCTCGGACTTACGACTGGGGACCTCATGGACCCGCTCTGGTGACCTCAGTAAAGGCCAGTCCCCATGCGAGTTGCTAGAGGGCGTGTCGCTATTCCTCTCCCGTCGATGCCAGGGCCTAAGACCTTGTGTGGAGTCGGGGCCAGAACCTGAAGATTCCTCTCCAGGGCTGACATGCATCTTGAGGTACTTCTGGAGTCTCCCCAGGGGAGTCAGTCCTCGTCTCGAGTGGGGGCATGCACGTGCGCTTTCCTCCCGTGCTGTAGCAGCAGTGTCACGCTTCCCATCGCGTGGATCAAGGGATCTGTGGCCTTTCCCTCGAGGCTTTCAGACGAGGCTTTCCCACAGGGCTCTCCCACGTACCACCGCGATCCTCGCCTCTGCCACCGCGCGATCCTCGCCGTGCAAGTCGAAGCAGTGCAGGGAAAACAGGATCCTCTGGAATGGACTGAGACATCTGGGGGACTCTTGGAATGGTGGCACGACCCATGAGTTCCTCTCGCCTTTCCTGTGCAGCGCGCCTCCTCTTGAGATGCGTCGGAAACGTCGGAAATTCTTTCCCGAGGAAGCAGAGAAGGATCCCTCATCTCCGAGCTTGGAGGAGGAAACGGAGCTCCTCTGGAGGTGGCCGGACCCTCGTGCTTCCTCTGGAGTGGAGACGGGTATGTCGGGGAACTTCTTGAGTTGTAGCAAGGGTGTGTAGGACCCTTTGGAAGTTCCAGATTTAGGCGTGATTACTCTCGAGACGCCGCAGAGAAAATGGGCCTCATCTCGACTGAAGCAGAGAACCTCCTGGATTTTCTCGAGTTGCGGCAGGTGCTCTCAACATACGACCGTGACCTCAGGGACAGTGTAGCAGGTGTGTCACGCTTCCCGTCGCGGGGATCAAGGGGATCTGTGGCTTTCCTCGAGGCTTTCCCACGAGGCTTTCCCACAGGGCTGTCCCACGTGCCACCATGGTGTGAGTCGATACTCGGCGTGAAAGTCGAGGCAGTGCAGGGAAAACAGGTTCCTCTGAAATGGGACTGACACATCTGGGGACTCTTGGAATGGTGGCACGACCCTGGAGTTCCTCTCGCCTTTCCTATTGAGAGCCCTTACTCTTGAGATGCCACGGGAACGCCCGAAAAATCTTTCCTGACTAAGCAGGATAGGATCCCTCATCTCAAGCTGCCAGGCGGAAACGGGGTTCCTCTGGATGTGGGCGGGACCCTCAGTGCTTCCTCTCTAGTGGAGACGGGTATGTCGGGGAACTTCTTGAGTTGCAGCAAGGACCCTTTTGAATTTCCAGAGTTTAGGTGTGATGAGCCTCCAGACGCCTCAGAGGAAATGGGCCTCATCTCGCCTGGAGGGGAGAACCTCCTGGATTTTCTAGAGTTGGGGCAGGGTCTCTCGAGTTAAGACGGGGACCTCAGGGACCCGCTCTGGTGGCCTCAGGAAAGGCCAGTGCCCATGGGAGTTGCAAGGGGGCCTTTCGGGATTCCTCTCCCGTCGATGTTGGGGCCTAAGACCTTGTGTGGAGTCGGGGCCGGAACCTGAGGATTCCTCCCCAGTGCTGACATGGGTCTTGGCGTATTTCTGGAGTCTCCCCTGGGGAGTCAGTGCTCATCTCGTGTGGGTGCATGCACGTGAGCTTTCCTCACGAACTGTAGCAGCAGTGTCACACTTCCCGTCGCGTGGATCAAGGGATCTGTGGCTTTCCCTCGAGGCTTTCCCACGAGGATTTTCCTCAGGGCTGTCCCACGTGCCACCGTGGTGTGAGTCGATCCTCGGCTTGAAAGTCGAGGCAGTGCAGGGAAAACAGGTTTCCCTGGAATTGACAGAGACATCTGGGGGACTCTGGGAATGGTGGAACGACCCTGGAGTTTCTCTCGACTTTCCTGTGGAGAGGGCCTCCTCTTGAGATGCGACTGGAACGCCGGGAATGCTTTCCAGACCACGCAGGGAAAGGATCCCTCCTCTCGAGCTATGAGGTGGAAACGGTGCTCCTCTGAAAGTGGGCGGGAAGATGTTGATACTCTCGAGTGGAGACGGGTATTGTCGGAGAACTTCTTGAGTTGCAGCAAGGGTGTGAAGGACCCTTTGGAAGTTCCAGAGGTTAGGTGTGATTAGCCTCAGGAGACGCCTCAGCGCAAATGGGCCTCATCTCGCCTTTAAGGACGCCAAGATCCATGTCAGCACTGGAGAGGAATCCTCAGGTTCCGGCACCGACTCCACACAAGGTCTTAGGCCCCGGCATCGACGGGAGAGGAATCCCGAGAGGCCCCCGAGCAACTCGCATGGGGAATGGCCTTTCCTGAGGCCACCAGAGCGGGTCCCTGGTCCCCGTCTTAAGTCGAGAGCACCTGTCCCAACTCGAGAAAATCCAGGAGGTTCTCCCCTCCAGGCGAGATGAGGCCCATTTCCGCTGAGGCGTCTCGAGGCTAATCACACCTAACCTCTGGAACTTCCAAAGGGTCCTTCACACCCTTGCTGCAACTCAAGAAGTTCCCCGACATACCCGTCTCCACTCGAGAGGAAGCACGAGAGTCCCGCCCACATCCAGAGGAGCCCCGTTTCCGCCTCATAGCTAGAGAGGAGGGATCCTTTCCCTGCGTGGTCGGGAAAGAATTCCCGGTCTTCCCGTCGCATCTCAAGAGGAGGCGCTCTCCACAGGAAAGGCGAGGAACTCCAGGGTCGTGCCACCATTCCCAGAGTCCCCAGATGTCTCAGTCCATTCCAGGGAAACCTGTTTTCCCTGCACTGCCTCGACTTTCAAGCCGAGGATCGACTCACACCACGGTGGCACGTGGGACAGCCCTGTGGGAAAGCCTCGTGGGAAAGCCTCTGGGAAAGCCTCGAGGGAAAGCCACAGATCCCTTGATCCACTCGAAGGGAAGAATGACACTGCTGCTACAGCTCGGGAGGAAAGCGCACTTCATGCCCCCACTCGAGACGAGGACTGACTCCCCTGGGGAGACTCCAGAAGTACCCCAAGATCCATGTCAGCACTGGAGAGGAATCCTCAGGTTCCGGCACCGACTCCACACAAGGTCTTAGGCCCCGGCATCGACGGGAGAGGAATCCCGAGAGGCCCCGAGCAACTCGCATGGGGACTGGCCTTTCCTGAGGCCACCAGAGCGGGTCCCTGAGGTCCCCGTCGTAAGTCGAGAGCACCTGCCGCAACTCGAGAAAATCCAGGAGGTTCTCCCCTCCAGGCGAGATGAGGCCCATTTCCGCTGAGGCGTCTCGAGGCTAATCACCTAACATCTGGAACTTCCAAAGGGTCCTTCACACCCTTTCTGCAACTCAAGAAGTTCCCCGACATACCCGTCTCCACTCGAGAGGAAGCACGAGAGTCCCGCCCACATCCAGAGGAGCCCCGTTTCCGCCTCCTAGCTCGAGAGGAGGGATCATTTCCCTGCGTGGTCGGGAAAGAATTCCCGGCGTTCCCGTCGCATCTCAAGAGGAGGCGCTCTCCACAGGAAAGGCGAGAGGAACTCCAGGGTCTGCCACCATTCCCAGAGTCCCCCAGATTGTCTCAGTCCATCCATTCCCTGCACTGCCTCGACTTTCAAGCCGAGGATCGACTCACACCAACGGTGGCACGTGGGACAGCCCTGTGGGAAAGCCTCGTGGGAAAGCCTCCTGGGAAAGCCTCGAGGGAAACCACAGATCCCTTGATCCACTCGAAGGGAAGCATGACACTGCTGCTACAGCTCGGGAGGAAAGCGCACGTGCATGCCCCCACTCGAGACGAGGACTGACTCCCCTGGGGAGACTCCAGAAGTACCCCAAGATCCATGTCAGCACTGGAGAGGAATCCTCAGTTCCGGCACCGACTCCACACAAGGTCTTAGGCCCCGGCATCGACGGGAGAGGAATCCCGAGAGGCCCCCGAGCAACTCGCATGGGGACTGGCCTTTCCTGAGGCCACCAGAGCGGGTCCCTGAGGTCCCGTCGTAAGTCGAGAGCACCTGCCGCAACTCGAGAAAATCCAGGAGGTTCTCCCCTCCAGGCGAGATGAGGCCCATTTCCGCTGAGGCGTCTCGAGGCTAATCACACCTAACCTCTGGAACTTCCAAAGGGTCCTTCACACCCTTGCTGCAACTCAAGAAGTTCCCCGACATAGGAGAGCACGAGAGTCCCCCACATCCAGAGGAGCCCCGTTTCCGCCTCCTAGCTCGAGAGGAGGGATCCTTTCCCTGCGTGTTCGGGAAAGAATTCCCGGCGTTCCGTCGCATCTCAAGAGGAGGCGCTCTCCACAGGAAAGGCGAGAGGAACTCCAGGGTCGTGCCACCATTCCCAGAGTCCCCCAGATGTCTCAGTCCATTCCAGGGAAACCTGTTTTCCCTGCACTGCCTCGACTTTCAAGCCGAGGATCGACTCACACCACGGTGGCACGTGGGACAGCCCTGTGGGAAAGCCTCGTGGGAAAGCCTCGTGGAAAAGCCTCGAGGGAAAGCCACAGATCCCTTGATCCACGCGAAGGGAAGCGTGACACTGCTGCTACAGCTCGGGAGGAAAGCGCACGTGCATGCCCCCACTCGAGACGAGGACTGACTCCCCTGGGGAGACTCCAGAAGTACCCCAAGATCCATGTCAGCACTGGAGAGGAATCCTCAGGTTCCGGCACCGACTCCACACAAGGTCTTAGGCCCCGGCATCGACGGGAGAGGAATCCCGAGAGGCCCCCGAGCAACTCGCATGGGGACTGGCCTTTCCTGAGGCCACCAGAGCGGGTCCCTGAGGTCCCGGTCGTAAGTCGAGAGCACCTGCCGCAACTCGAGAAAATCCAGGAGGTTCTCCCCTCCAGGCGAGATGAGGCCCATTTCCGCTGAGGCGTCTCGAGGCTAATCACACCTAACCTCTGGAACTTCCAAAGGGTCCTTCACACCCTTGCTGCAACTCAAGAAGTTCCCCGACATACCCGTCTCCACTCGAGAGGAAGCACGAGAGTCCCGCCCACATCCAGAGGAGCCCCGTTTCCGCCTCCTAGCTCGAGAGGAGGGATCCTTTCCCTGCGTGGTCGGGAAAGAATTCCCGGCGTTCCCGTCGCATCTCAAGAGGAGGCGCTCTCCACAGGAAAGGCGAGAGGAACTCCAGGGTCGTGCCACCATTCCCAGAGTCCCCAGATGTCTCAGTCCATTCCAGGGAAACCTGTTTTCCCTGCACTGCCTCGACTTTCAAGCCGAGGATCGACTCACACCACGGTGGCACGTGGGACAGCCCTGGAAAGCCTGTGGGAAAGCCTCGTGGGAAAGCCTCGAGGGAAAGCCACAGATCCCTTGATCCACGCGAAGGGAAGCGTGACACTGCTGCTACAGCTCGGGAGGAAAGCGCACGTGCATGCCCCACTCGAGACGAGGACTGACTCCCCTGGGGAGACTCCAGAAGTACCCCAAGATCCATGTCAGCACTGGAGAGGAATCCTCAGGTTCGGCACCGACTCCACACAAGATCTTAGGCCCCGGCATCGACGGGAGAGGAATCCCGAGAGGCCCCGAGCAACTCGCATGGGGACTGGCCTTTCCTGAGGCCACCAGAGCGGGTCCCTGAGGTCCCCGTCGTAAGTCGAGAGCACCTGCCGCAACTCGAGAAAATCCAGGAGGTTCTCCCCTCCAGGCGAGATGAGGCCCATTTCGCTGAGGCGTCTCGAGGCTAATCACACCTAACCTCTGGAACTTCCAAAGGGTCCTTCACACCCTTGCTGCAACTCAAGAAGTTCCCCGACATACCCGTCTCCACTCGAGAGGAAGCACGAGAGTCCCGCCCACATCCAGAGGAGCCCCGTTTCCGCCTCCTAGCTCGAGAGGAGGGATCCTTTCCCTGCGTGTCGGGAAAGAATTCCCGGCGTTCCCGTCGCATCTCAAGAGGAGGCGCTCTCCACAGGAAAGGCGAGAGGAACTCCAGGGTCGTGCCACCATTCCCAGAGTCCCCCAGATGTCTCAGTCCATTCCAGGGAAACCTGTTTTCCCTGCACTGCCTCGACTTTCAAGCCGAGGATCGACTCACACCACGGTGGCACGTGGGACAGCCCTGTGGGAAAGCCTCGTGGAAAGCCTCGAGCCTCGGGAAAGCCTCGAGGGAAAGCCACAGATCCCTTGATCCACGAAGGGAAGCGTGACACTGCTGCTACAGCTCGGGAGGAAAGCGCACGTGCATGCCCCCCACTCGAGACGAGGACTGACTCCCCTGGGGAGACTCCAGAAGTACCCCAAGATCCATGTCAGCACTGGAGAGGAATCCTCAGGTTCCGGCACCGACTCCACACAAGGTCTTAGGCCCGGCATCGACGGGAGAGGAATCCCGAGAGGCCCCGAGCAACTCGCATGGGGACTGGCCTTTCCTGAGGCCACCAGAGCGGGTCCCTGAGGTCCCCGTCGTAAGTCGAGAGCACCTGCCGCAACTCGAGAAAATCCAGGAGGTTCTCCCCTCCAGGCGAGATGAGGCCCATTTCCGCTGAGGCGTCTCGAGGCTAATCACACCTAACCTCTGGAACTTCCAAAGGGTCCTTCACACCCTTGCTGCAACTCAAGAAGTTCCCCGACATACCCGTCTCCACTCGAGAGGAAGCATGAGAGTCCCGCCCACATCCAGAGGAGCCCCGTTTCCGCCTCCTAGCTCCAGAGGAGGGATCCTTTCCCTGCGTGGTCGGGAAAGAATTCCCGGTGTTCCCGTCGCATCTCAAGAGGAGGCGCTCTCCACAGGAAAGGCGAGAGGAACTCCAGGGTCGTGCCACCATTCCCAGAGTCCCCAGATGTCTCAGTCCATTCCAGGGAAACCTGTTTTCCCTGCACTGCCTCGACTTTCAAGCCGAGGATCGACTCACACCACGGTGGCACGTGGGACAGCCCTGTGGGAAAGCCTCGTGGGAAAGCCTCGTGGGCCTCGAGGGAAAGCCACAGATCCCTTGATCCACGCGAAGGGAAGCGTGACACTGCTGCTACAGCTCGGGAGGAAAGCGCACGTGCATGCCCCCACTCGAGACGAGGACTGACTCCCTGGGGAGACTCCAGAAGTACCCAAGATCCATGTCAGCACTGGAGAGGAATCCTCAGGTTCGGCACCGACTCCACACAAGGTCTTAGGCCCCGGCATCGACGGAGAGGAATCCCGAGAGGCCCCGAGCAACTCGCATGGGGACTGGCCTTTCCTGAGGCCACCAGAGCGGGTCCCTGAGGTCCCCGTCGTAAGTCGAGAGCACCTGCCGCAACTCGAGAAAATCCAGGAGGTTCTCCCCTCCAGGCGAGATGAGGCCCATTTCGTGCTGAGGCGTCTCGAGGCTAATCACACCTAACCTCTGGAACTTCCAAAGGGTCCTTCACACCCTTGCTGCAACTCAAGAAGTTCCCCGACATACCCGTCTCCACTCGAGAGGAAGCACGAGAGTCCCGCCCACATCCAGAGGAGCCCCGTTTCCGCCTCCTAGCTCGAGAGGAGGGATCCTTTCCCTGCGTGGTCGGGAAAGAATTCCCGGCGTTCCCGTCGCATCTCAAGAGGAGGCGCTCTCCACAGGAAAGGCGAGAGGAACTCCAGGTCGTGCCACCATTCCCAGAGTCCCCAGATGTCTCA
The DNA here is from genome assembly GCF_001704415.2 of Capra hircus. Classification (NCBI taxonomy): domain Eukaryota; kingdom Metazoa; phylum Chordata; class Mammalia; order Artiodactyla; family Bovidae; genus Capra; species Capra hircus. Next base: position 541 of record NW_017217270.1, on the reverse strand, counting down.
GTCCATTCCAGGGAAACCTGTTTTCCCTGCACTGCCTCGACTTTCAAGCGAGGATCGACTCACACCACGGTGGCACGTGGGACAGCCCTGTGGGAAAGCCTCGTGGAAAAGCCTCGAGGGGAAGCCACAGATCCCTTGATCCACGCGAAGGGAAGCGTGACACTGCTGCTACAGCTGGAGGAAAGCGCACGTGCATGCCCCCACTCGAGACGAGGACTGACTCCCCTGGGGAGACTCCAGAAGTACCCCAAGATCCATGTCAGCACTGGAGAGGAATCCTCAGGTTCCAGCACCGACTCCACACAAGGTCTTAGGCCCCGGCATCGACGGGAAGGATCCCGAGAAGCCCCGAGCAACTCCATGGGGACTGGCCTTTCCTGAGGCCACCAGAGCGGGTCCCTGAGGTCCCCGTCGTAAGTCGAGAGCACCTGCCGCAACTCGAGAAAATCCAGGAGGTTCTCCCTCCAGGCGAGATGAGGCCATTTGTGCTGAGGCGTCTCAGGGCTAATCAGACTTTACTCTGCAACTTCCAAAGGGGCTC
>NW_017217269.1:0-12649 GCF_001704415.2 Capra hircus | reverse complement strand
GAGGCACTCTCAACAGGGAAAGGCGAGAGGAACTCCGAGGGTTGTGCCACCATTTACAGAGTCCCCAGATCTCAGTCCATTCCAGGGAAACCTGTTTTCCTGCACTGCCTCGACTTTCAAGCGAGGATCGACTCACACCAGGGTGGCACGTGGGACAGCCCTGTGCGAAAGCCTCGTGGGAAAGCCTCGTGGGGAAAGCCTCGAGGACGAAAAGCCACTGATCCCTTGATCCACGTCGAAGGGAAGCGTGACACTGCTGCTACACCTCGGGAGGAAAGCGTCACGTGGCATGCCCCACTCGAGACGAGGACTGAGTCCCCTGGGGAGACTCCAGAAGTACTCCAAGATCCATGTCAGCACTTGGAGAGGAATCCTCAGGTTCCGGCACCGACTCCACACAATGGTCTTATGACCCGGCATCGACGGGAGAGGAATCCCGAGAGGCCCCGAGCAACTCGCATGGGGACTGGCCTTTCCTGAGGCCACCAGAGCGGGTCCTCTGAGGTCCCCGACGTAAGTCGAGAGCACCTGCCGCAACTCGAGAAAATCCAGGAGGTTCTCCCCTCCAGGAGAGATGAGGCCCATTTCCGCTGAGGCGTCTCAGAGGCTAATCACACCTAACCTCTGGAACTTCCAAAGGGTCCTTCACACCCTTGCTGACAACTCAAGAAGTTCCCCGTGCATACCCGTCTCCACTCGAGAGGAAGCACGAGATGTCCCGCCCACATCCAGAGGAGCCCCGTTTCCGCCTCCTAGCTCGAGAGGAGCGATCCTATTCCCTGCGTGGTCGGGAAAGAATTCCCGGCGTTCCCGTCGCATCTCAAGAGTAGGCACTCTCCACGGGAAAGGCGAGAGGAACTCCAGGGTCTTGCCACCATTCCCAGAGTCCTCCAGATGTCTAAGTCCATTCAAGGGAAACCTGTTTTCCCTGCACTGTTTCGACTTTCAAGCAGAGGATCGACTCACACCACGGTGCCACGTGGGACAGCCCTGTGGGAAAGCCTCGTGGGAAAGCCTCGTGGGAAAGCCTCGAGGGAAAGCCACAGATCCCTTGATCCACGCGAAGGGAAGCGTTACAATGCTGCTACAGCTCGAGAGTAAAGCGCACTTGTATGCCCCCACTCGAGACGAGGACTGAAACCACTGGGGACAGTCCAGAAGTTCCCCAAGATCCATTTCAGCACTGGAGAGGAATCCTCAGGTTCCGGAACCGACTCCACACAATGTCTTAGGCCCCGGCATCGACGGGAGAGGAATCCCGAGAGGTCCCCGAGCAACTCGCATGGGGACTGGCCTTTCCTGAGGCCTCCAGAGCCGGTCCCTGAGGACAACGTCTTAAGTCGAGAGCACCTGCGCAACTCGAGAAAATCCAGGAGGTTCTCCCCTCTAGGCGAGATGAGGCCCATTTCCGCTGCGGTGTCTCGAGGCTAATCACACCTAACCTCTGGAACTTCCAAAGGGTCCTTCACACCCTTGCTGCAACTCAAGAAGTTCCCCGACTTACTCGGCTCCACTCGAGAGGAAGCACGAGAGTCCCGCCCACATCCAGAGGAGACCCGTTTCTGCCTCATAGCTCAAGAGGAGGGATCCTTTCCCTGCGTGGTCGGGAAAGAATTCCACGTGTTCCCGTTGCATCTCAAGAGGAGTCGCTCTCCACAGGAAAGGCGAGAGGAACTCCAGGGTCGTGCCACCATTCCCTGAGTCCCCCAGATGTCTCCGTCCATTCCAGGGAAACCTGTTTTCCCTGCACTGCCTCGACTTTCAAGCCGAGGATCGACTCACACCACGGTGGCACGTGGGACAGCCCTGTGGGAAAGCCTCGTGGGAAAGCCACAGATCCCTTGATCCACGCGAAGGGAAGCGTGACACTGCTGCTACAGCTCGGGAGGAAATCGCTTGTGTATGCCCCCACTCGAGACGAGGACTGACTCCCCTGGGGAGACTCCAGAAGTACCCCAAGATCCATGTCAGCACTGGAGAGGAATCCTCAGGTTCCGACACCGACTCCTACACAATGTCTTAGGCCCCGGCATCGACGGGAGAGGAACCCGAGAGGCCCCCGAGCAACACGCATGGGGACTGGCCATTCCTGAGGCCTCCAGAGCGGGTCCCTGAGGACAACGTCTTAAGTCGAGAGCACCTGCCACAACTACGAGAAAATCCAGGAGGTTCCACCCTCCAGGCGAGATGAGGCCCATTTCCGCTGAGGCGTCTCGAGGCTAATCACATCTACCCTCTGGAACTTCCAAAGGGTCCTTCACACCCTTGCTGCAACTCAAGAAGTTCCCCGACATACCCGACTCCACCCGAGAGGAAGCACGAGAGTTCCGCCCACATCCAGAGGAGCTCCGTTTCCGCCTCCTTGCTCGAGAGTCGGGTTCCTTTCGCTGCTGGTCGGGAAAGAATTCCCGGCGTTCCTGTCGCAACGCAAGTGGAGGCACTCTCCACAGGAAAGGCGAGAGGAACTCCAGGGTCGTGCCACCATTCCCAGAGTCCTCCAGATATCTCAGTCCATTCCAGGGAAACCTGTTTTCCCTGCACTGTTTCAACTTTCAAGCCGAGGATCGACTCACACCACGGTGGCACGTGGGAGAGCCCTGTGGGAAAGCGTCGTGGGAAAGCACGTGGGAAAGCCTCGAGGAGAAAGCCACAGATCCTTGATCCACGCGAAGGGAAGCGTGACACTGCTGCTACAGCTCGGGAGGAAATCGCACGTGCATACCCCCACTCGAGACGAGGACTGACTCCCCTGGGGAGACTCCAGAAGTAACCCAAGATCCATGTCAGCACTGGAGAGGAATCCTCAGGTTCTGGCACCCACTCCACACAAGGTCTTAGGCCCCGGCAACGACGGGAGAGGAATCCCGAGAGGCCCCCGAGCAACTCGAAAGGGGACTGGCCTTTCCTGAGGCCTCCAGAGCGGGTCCCTGAGGACAACGTCTTCAGTCGAGAGCACCTGCCGCAACTCGAGAAAATGCAGGAGGTTCTACCCTCCAGGCGAGATGAGGCCCATTTCCGCTGAGGCGTCTGGAGGCTAATCACATCTAACATCTGGAACTTCCAAAGGGTTCTTCACACCCTTGCTGCAACTCAAGAAGTTCCCCGACATACCCGTCTCCACTCGAGAGGAAGCACGAGAGTCCCGCCCACATCCAGAGGAGACCCGTTTCGGACTCCTAGCTCGAGAGGAGGGATCCTTTCCCTGCGTGGTGGGGAAAGAATTCCCCGCGTTCCCGTCGCATCTCAAGAGGAGGCGCTCTCCACAGGAAAGGCGAGAGGAACTCCAGGGTCGTGCCACCATTCCCAGCGTCCCCCAGATGTCTCACTCCATTCCAGGGAAACCTGTTTTCCCTGCACTGCCTCGACTTTGAAGCCGAGGATCGACTCACACCACGGTGGCACGTGGGACAGTCCTGCGGGAAAGCCTCGTGGGAAAGCCTCGTGGGAAAGCCTCGAGGGAATGCCACAGATCCCTTGATCCACGAGAAGGGTAGCGTGACACTGCTGCTACAGCTAGGGAGGAAAGCGCACGTGCATGCCCCCACTCGAGACGAGGACTGACTCCCCTGGGGAGACTCCAGAAATACCCCAAGATGCATGTCAGCACTGGAGAGGAAACCTCAGGTTCAGGCACCGACTTCACACAAGATCTTAGGCCCAGGCATCTAAGGGAGAGGAGTCCCGAGAGGCCCCCGAGCAACTCGCATGGGGACTGGCCTTTCCTGAGGCCACCAGAGCGGGTCCCTGAGGTCCCCGTCGTAAGTCGAGAGCACCTGCCGCAACTCGAGAAAATCCAGGAGGTTCTCCCCTCCAGGCGAGATGAGGACCATTTCCGCTGAGGCTTCTCGAGGCTAATCACACCTAACCTCTGGAACTTCCAAAGGGTCCTTCACACCCTTGCTGCAACTCAAGAAGTTCCCCGACTTACCCGGCTCCACTCGAAAGGAATCACGAGAGTCCCGCCCACATCCAGAGGAGACCCGTTTCTGCCTCCTAGCTCGAGAGGAGGGATCCTTTCCCTGCGTGGTCGGGAAAGAATTCCCGGCGTTCCGTCGCATCTCAAGAGGAGGCGCTCTCCACAGGAAAGGCGAGAGGAACTCCAGGGTCGTGCCACCATTCCCAGAGTCCCCCAGATGCTCAGTCCATAACAGGGAAACCAGTTTCCCAGCACTGCCTCGACTTTCAAGCCAAGGACGACTCACAACACGGTGGCACGTGGGACATCCCAGTGGGTAAACGTCGTGGGAAAGCCTCGTGGCAATGCCTCGTGAGAAAGCCTCCACGGAAAGCCACAGATTCCTGGATCCACGCGAAGGGAAGGCGTGACACTGATGCTACAGCTCTGGAGGAAATTGGCACGTGCATGCATCCACTAGAGACGAGGACTAACTCACCTGGGAGACTCCAGAAGTACCCCAAGGTCCATGTGAGCCACTGGAGAGGTTTTCTCAGGTTCCGGCACCGACTCCACACAAGGTATAAGGCGCCGGCATCGACGGGAGAGGAATCCCGAGAGGCCCCCGAGCAACTCGCATGGTGACTGGCCTTTCCTGAGGCCACCAGAGCGGGTCCCTGAGGACCCCGTTTTAAGTCCACAGCACCTGCCGCAACTCGAGAAAATTCAGGAGGTTCTCCCCTTCAGGCGACATGAGGCCCATTTGTGCTGAGGCATCTCGAGACTAATCACACCTAACCTCTGGAATTTCCAAAGCGTTTTTCCCACCCTTGCTGCAACTCAAGAAGTTCCTCGACATACCCGTTTCCCCTCGAGAGGAAGCACGAGAGTCCCGCCCACATCCAGAGGAGCCCCGTTTCCGCCTCATAGTTCCAGAGGAGGGATCCTTTCCCTACGTGGTCGGGTAAGTATTCCTGGCGTTCCCGTCGCATCTCAAGAGGAGGCGCTCTCCACAGGAAAGGCGAGAGGAACTCCAGGGTCGTGCCACCATTCCCAGAGTCCCCCAGATGCTCAGTCCAAGCCAGGAAACCCCGTTTTCCCTGCACTGCCTCGACTTTCAAGCCGAGGATCGACTCATACAACGGTGGCACGTGAGACAGCCCTGTGGGAAAGCCTCGTGGGAAAGCCTCAAGGGAAAGCCTCGAGGTAAAGCCCCTGAACCCTTGATCCACAAGAAGGGAAGCGTGACACTCCTGCTACAGCTCGGGAGCGCACGTGCATGCCCCCACTCGAGACGAGAACTGACTCCCCTGGGAGACTCCAGAAGTACCCCAAGATCCATGTCAGCACTGGAGAGGAATCCTCAGGTTCCAGCACCGACTCCACACAAGATCTTAGGCCCCGGCATCGAGGGAAGAGGAATCCCGAGAGGCCCCCGAGCAACTCCCATGGGGACTGGCCTTTCATGAGGCCACCAGCGCGGGTCCCTCAGGTCCCCTTCGTAAGTCGAGAGCACCTGCCGCAACTTGAGAAAATTTCAGGAGGTTCTCGCCTCCAGGCGAGATGAGGCCCATTTCCGATGAGGCGTCTCGAGGCTAATCACACCTAAGCTCTGGAACTTCCAAAGGGTCCTTCACACCCTTGCCTGCAACTCAAGAAGTTCCCCAACATACCCGTCTCCACTCGAGAGGAAGCACGAGAGTCCCCATCACATACAGAGGAGCCCCGTTTCCGCCTCTAGCTCGAGAGGTGGGATCCTTTAGCTGCGTGGTCGGGAAAGAATTCCCGGCGTTCCCGTCGCATTTCAAGAGGAGGCGCTCTCCACAGAAAAGGCGAGAGTAACTCCAGGGTCATGCTACCATTCCCAGAGTCCCCCAGATGTCTCAGTCCATTCCAGGGAAACCTGTTTTCCCTGTACTGCCTCGACTTTCTAAGCCGAGGATCGACTCACACCACGGTGGCACGTGGGACAGCCCTGTGGGAAAGCCTCCGTGGGAAAGCCTCAAGGGAAAGCGGCAGATCCCTTCATCCACGCGAAGGGAAGCGTGACACTGCTGCTACAGCTCGGGAGGAAATGCGCACGTGCATGCCCCCACTCGAGACGAGGACTGACTCCCCTGGGGAGACTCCAGAAGTAGCCCAAGATCAATGTCAGCACTGGAGAGGAATCCTCACGTTCCAGCACCGACTCCAAGCAAGGTCTTAGGCGCTGGCATCTGACGGGAGAGGAATCCCGAGAGGCACTCGAGCAACTTGCATGGGGTCGACCTTTCCTGAGGCCACCAGAGAGGGTCCCTGAGGTCCCCGTCGTAACTTGAGAGCACCTGCCACAACTCGAGAAAATCCAGGAAGTTTTCCCCTCCAGGCGAGATGAGGCCCGTTTCCGTTGAAGTGTCTCGAGGCTAATCACATCTAACCTCTGGAACTTCGAAAGGGTCCTTCACACCCTTGCTGCAACTCAAGAAGTTCCCCGACATACCCGTCTCCACTCGAGAGGAAGCACGAGAGTCCCGCCCACATCCAGAGGAGCCCCGTTTCCGCCTCCTAGCTCGAGTAGGAGGGATCCTTTCCCTGCGTGGTCGGGGAAAGAATTCCCTGCATTACCGTCGCATCTCAAGAAGAGGCGCTCTCCACAGGAAAGGCGAGAGGAACTCCAGGGTCGTGCCACCATTCCCAGAGTCCCCCAGATGTCTCAGTCCATTCCAGGGAAATCTGTTTTCCCTCCACTGCCTCGACTTTCAAGCCGAGGATCGACTCACACCACGGTGGCACGTTGGATAGTCCTGTGGGAAAGCCTCGTGGGAAAGCCTCGAGGGAAAGCCCCTGATGCCTTGATCCTCGCGAAAGGGAAGCCGTGACACTGCTGCTACAGCTCGGGAGGAAAGAGCACGTGCATGCCCCCACTCGAGACGAGGACTGACTCTCCTGGGGAGACTCCAGAAGTACCCCAAGGTCCATGTAAGCACTGGAGAGGTTTTCTCAGGTTCCAGCACCGACTCCAAACAAGGTATAAGGCGCCGGCATCGACGGGAGAGGAATCCCGAGAGGCTCCCGAGCAACTCGCATGGTGACTGGCCTTTCCTGAGGCCACCAGAGCGGGTCCCTGAGGACCCCGTCTTAAGTCCACAGCACCTGCCGCAACTCGAGAAAATTCAGGAGGTTCTCCCCTTCAGGCGACATGAGGCCCATTTGTGCTGAGGCGTCTCGAGACTAATCACACCTAACCTCTGGAACTTCCAAAGCGTCTTTCACACCCTTGCTGCAACTCAAGAAGTTCCTAGATATACCCGTTTCCCCTCGAGAGGAAGCACGAGAGTCCCGCCCACATCCAGAGGAGCCCCGTTTCCGCCTCATAGTTCCAGAGGAGGGATCCTTTCCATACGTGGTCGGGTAAGTATTCCTGGCGTTCCCGTCGCATCTCAAGAGGAGGCGCTCTCCACAGGAAAGGCGAGAGGAACTCCAGGGTCGTGCCACCATTCCCAGAGTCCCCCAGATGCTCAGTCCAAGCCAGGGAAACCAGTTTTCCCTGCACTGCCTCGACTTTCAAGCCGAGGATCGACTCATACAACGGTGGCACGTGAGACAGCCCTGTGGGAAAGCCTCGTGGGAAAGCCTCATGGGAAAGCCTCGAGGTAAACCCCTGAACCCTTGATCCACAAGAAGGGAAGCGTGACACTCCTGCTACAGCTCGGGAGCGCACGTGCATGCCCCCACACAAGACGAGGACTGACTCCCCTGGGAGACTCCAGAAGTACCCCAAGATCCATGTCAGCACTGGAGAGGAATCCTCAGGTTCCAGCACCGACTCCACACAAGATCTTAGGCCCCGGCATCGAGGGAATAGGAATCCCGAGAGGCCCCCGAGCAACTCCCATGGGGACTGGCCTTTCATGAGACCACCAGCGCGGGTCCATCAGGTCCCCTTCGTAAGTCGAGAGCACCTGCCGCAACTTGAGAAAATTCAGGAGGTTCTCCCCTCCAGGTGAGATGAGGCCCATTTCCGCTGAGGCGTCTCGAGGCTAATCACACCTAAGCTCTGGAACTTCCAAAGGGTCCTTCACACCCTTGCTGCAACTCAAGAAGTTCCCCAACATACCCGTCTCCACTCGAGAGGAAGCACGAGAGTCCCGCCCACATCCAGAGGAGCCCCGTTTCCGCCTCCTAGCTCCAGAGGTGGGATCCTTTCGCTGCGTGGTCGGGAAAGAATTCCCGGCGTTCCCGTCGCATCTCAAGAGGAGGCGCTCTCCACAGGAAAGGCGAGAGTAACTCCAGGGTCATGCTACCATTCCCAGAGTCCCCCAGATGTCTCAGTCCATTCCAGGGAAACCTGTTTTCCCTGCACTGCCTCGACTTTCAAGCCGAGGATCCACTCACATCACGGTGGCACGTGGGACAGCCCTGTGGGAAAGCCTCGTGGGAAAGCCTCGAGGGAAAGCCGCAGATCCCTTGATCCACGCGAAGGGAAGCGTGACACTGCTGCTACAGCTCGGGAGTAATGCGCACGTGCATGCCCCCACTCGAGACGAGGACTGCCTCCCCTGGGGAGACTCCAGAAGTAGCCCAAGATCCATGTCAGCACTGGAGAGGAATCCTCACGTTCCGGCACCGACTCCAAGCAAGGTCTTAGGCTCCGGCATCGACGGGAGAGGAATCCCGAGAGGCCCCCGAGCAACTCGCATGGGGACTGGCCTTTCTTGAGGCCACCAGAGCGGGTCCCTGAGGTCCCTGTCGTAAGTCGAGAGCACCTGCCGCAACTCGAGAAAATGCAGGAGGTTCTACCCTAGAGGCAAGATGAGGCCCATTTCCGCTGAGGCATCTGGAGGCTAATCACATCTAACATCTGGAACTTCCAAAGGGTCCTTCACACCCTTGCTGCAACTCATGAAGTTCCCCGACATTCCCGTCTCCACTCGAGGAAGCACGAGAGTCCTGCCCACATCCAGAGGAGACCCGTTTTCCGCCTCCTAGCTCCAGAGGAGGGATCCTTTCCCTGCGTGGTTGGGAAAGAATTCCCCGCGTTCCCGTCTGCATCTCAATAGGAGGCGCTCTCCACAGGAAAGGCGAGAGGAACTCCAGGGTCGTGCCACCATTCCCAGAGTCCCCCAGATATCTCAGTCCATTCCAGGGAAACCTGTTTTCCCTGCACTGCCTCGACTTTCAAGCCGAGGATCCGACTCACACCACGGTGGCACGTGGGACAGCCCTGTGGGAAAGCCTCGTGGGAAAGCCACAGATCCCTTGATCCACGCGAAGGGAAGCGTGACACTGCTGCTACTGCTCGGGAGGAAAGCGCTCGTGCATGCCCCCAATCGAGACGAGGACTGACTCCCCTGGGGAGACTCCAGAAGTACCCCAAGATCCATGTGGGCACTGGAGAGGAATCCTCAGGTTCCGGAACCGACTCCTCACAAGGTCTTACGCCCCGGCATTGAGGGGAGAGGAATCCCGAGAGGCCCGCGAGCAACTCGCATGGGGACTGGCCTTTCCTGAGGCCACCAGAGCGGGTCCCTGAGGTCCCCGTCGTACGTCGAGAGCAGCTGCCGCAACTCGAAAAAATCCAGGAGGTTCTCCCCTCCAGGCGAGATGAGGCCCATTTCCGCTGAGGCGTCTTGAGGCTAAACACATCTAACATCTGGAACTTCCAAAGGGTCCTTCACACCCTTGCTGCAACTCAAGAAGTTCCCCGACATACCCGTCTCCACTCGAAAGGAAGCACGAGAGTCCCGGGCACATCCAGAGGAGCCCCGTTTCTGCCTCCTAGCTCGAGAGGAGGGATCCTTTCCCTGCGTGGTCGGGAAAGAATTCCCGGTGTTCCCGTCGAATCTCAAGAGGAGGCGCTCTCCACAGGAAAGGCGAGAGGAACTCCAGGGTCGTGCCACCATTCCCAGAATCCCCCAGATATCTCAGTCCATTACAGGGAAACCTGTTTTCCCTGCACTGCGTCGATTTTCAAGCCGAGGATCGACTCACACAACGGTGGCACGTGGGACAGCCCTGTGGGAAAGCCTCATGGGAAAGCCTCCTGGGATAGCCTCGAGGGAAAGTCACATATCCCTTGATGCACGCGAAGGGAAGCGTGACACTGCTGCTACAGCTCTTGAGGAAAGCGCACTTGCATGCCCCCACTCGAGACGAGGACTGACTCCCCTGGGGAGACTCCAGAAGTACCCCAAGATCCATGTCAGCACTGGAGAGGAATCCTCAGGTTCCGGCACCGACTCCACACGAGGTCTTAGGCCCCGGCATCGACGGGAGAGGAATCCCGAGAGGCTCCCGAGCAACTCGCATGGCGACTGGCCTGTCCCGAGGCCACCAGAGCCTGTCCCTTAGGTTCCCGTCGTAAGTCGAGAGCACCTGCCGCAACTCGAGAAAATCCAGGAGGTTCTCCCCTCCAGGCGAGATGAGGCCCATTTCCGCTGAGGCGTCTTGAGGCTAATCACATCTAACCTCTGGAACTTCCAAAGGGTCCTTCATACCCTTGCTGCAACTCAAGAAGTTCCCTGACATACCCGTCTCCACTCGAGAGGAAGCACGAGAGTCCCGCCCACATCCAGAGGAGCCCCGTTTCCGCCTCCTAGCTCGAGAGGAGGGATCCTTTCCCGGCGTGTTCGGGATAGAATTCCCGGCATTCCCGTCGCAAGTCAAGAGGAGGCGCTCTCCACAGGAAAGGCGAGAGGAACTCCAGGGTCGTGCCACATTCGCAGAGTCCCCCAGATGTCTCAGTCCATTCCAGGGAAACCTGTTTTCCCTAGACTGCCTCGACTTTCAAGCCGTGGATCGACTCACACCACGGTGGCACGTGGGACAGTCCTGTGGGAAAGCCTCGTGGGAAAGCCTCGTGGGAAAGCCTCGAGGGAAAGCACCTGATGCCTTGATCCACGCGAAGGGAAGCGTGACACTGCTGCTACAGCTCGGGAGGAAAGAGCACGTGCACGCCCCCACTCGAGACGAGGACTGAGTCCCCTGGGGAGACTCCAGAAGTACCCCAAGATCCATGTCAGCACTGGAGAGGAACCCTCAGGTTCTGACACCAACCCCACACATGGTCTTACGCCCCGGCATCGACGGGAGAGGAATCCCGAGAGGCCCCTGAGCAACTCGCATGGGGATTGGCCTTTCCTGAGGCCACCAGAGCAGGTCCCTGAGGTCCCCGTCGTAAGTGGAGAGCACCTGCCGCAACTCGAGAAAATCCAGGAGGTTCTCCCCTCCAGGCGAGATGAGGCCCATTTCCGCTGAGGCGTCTCGAGGCTAATCACACCTAACATCTGGAACTTCCAAAGGGTCCTTCACACCCTTGCTGCAACTCAAGAAGTTCCCCGACATACCCGTCTCCACTCGAGAGGAAGCACGAGAGTCCCGGGCACATCCAGAGGAGCCCCGTTTCTGCCTCCTAGCTCGAGAGGAGGGATCCTTTCCCTGCGTGGTCGGGAAAGAATTCCCGGTGTTCCCGTCGAATCTCAAGAGGAGGCGCTCTCCACAGGAAAGGCGAGAGGAACTCCAGGGTCGTGCCACCATTCCCAGAGTCCCCCAGATGCTCAGTCCATAACAGGGAAACCAGTTTCCCAGCACTGCCTCGACTTTCAAGCCAAGGACGACTCACAACACGGTGGCACGTGAGACAGCCCAGTGGGTAAACGTCGTGGGAAAGCCTCGTGGCAAAGCCTCGTGAGAAAGCCTCCACGGAAAGCCACAGATTCCTGGATCCACGCGAAGGGAAGGGTGACACTGATGCTACAGCTCTGGAGGAAATTGCACGTGCATGCATCCACTAGAGACGAGGACTGACTCACCTGGGAGACTCCAGAAGTACCCCAAGGTCCATGTAAGCACTGGAGAGGTTTTCTCAGGTTCCGGCACCGACTCCACACAAGGTATAAGGCGCCGGCATCGACGGGAGAGGAATCCCGAGAGGCCCCCGAGCAACTCGCATGGTGACTGGCCTTTCCTGAGGCCACCAGAGCGGGTCCCTGAGGACCCCGTCTTAAGTCCACAGCACCTGCCGCAACTCGAGAAAATTCAGGAGGTTCTCCCCTTCAGGCGACATGAGGCCCATTTGTGCTGAGGCGTCTCGAGACTAATCACACCTAACCTCTGGAACTTCCAAAGCGTCTTTCACACCCTTGCTGCAACTCAAGAAGTTCCTCGACATACCCGTTTCCCCTCGAGAGGAAGCACGAGAGTCCCGCCCACATCCAGAGGAGCCCCGTTTCCGCCTCATAGTTCCAGAGGAGGGATCCTTTCCATACGTGGTCGGGTAAGTATTCCTGGCGTTCCCGTCGCATCTCAAGAGGAGGCGCTCTCCACAGGAAAGGCGAGAGGAACTCCAGGGTCGTGCCACCATTCCCAGAGTCCCCCAGATGCTCAGTCCAAGCCAGGGAAACCAGTTTTCCCTGCACTGCCTCGACTTTCAAGCCGAGGATCGACTCATACAATGGTGGCACGTGAGACATCCCTGTGGGAAAGCCTCGTGGGAAAGCCTCATGGGAAAGCCTCGAGGTAAACCCCTGAACCCTAGATCCACAAGAAGGGAAGCGTGACACTCCTGCTACAGCTCGGGAGCGCACGTGCATGCCCCCACTCGAGACGAGGACTGACTCCCCTGGGAGACTCCAGAAGTACCCCAAGATCCATGTCAGCACTGGAGAGGAATCCTCAGGTTCCAGCACCGACTCCACACAAGATCTTAGGCCCCGGCATCGAGGAAGAGGAATCCGAGAGGCCCCGAGCAACTCCCATGGGACTGGCCTTTCATGA
>NW_017217268.1:0-12649 GCF_001704415.2 Capra hircus | reverse complement strand
TGTCATCTCCTTCTCCTGCTGCCTTCAATCTTTCCCAGCATCAGGGTCTTTTCTAAGGAGTTAGTTCTTTGCATCAGTTGGCCAAGGTATTGGAGCTCAGTCCTACCAATGACTATTCAGCTCATTCAGCTCTACTTCAGCTCAGTCCTACCAATGAATATTAAAGATTGATTTCCTTTAAATTGACTGGGTTGATCTCCTTGCCATCCAAGGGTCTCTGAAGAGCCATCTCCAACACTACAGTTCAAAAGCATCAATTCTTCAGCACTTAGCTTTCTTTTAATTAAGCTCAATTAATCCATAAGTTTCTCTTTCGACCATAACACAATGCTTGCGGGATATTAGTTCTTGGCCTGGGTTGAACCTAGGCCCTAGCAGTGAAAAGTGCAGAATCCTAACCTCTGGACCACCAGGAAATTCCCTAATCTATAAATCTTCCTGCAAGTATATCACATATAAAGTGATAAGTTTATGTCACATTATGGAGACATAAATGCCAAAAGCAGAGTGATTCCTCACTCCTTGCAAGGAGTCTGACAGCATTAAATATGGCATATGGTCAAGATGATGCTACCAAATGTATGAGATTACCTATATTTTGAATCTCTATGGAGGCTGGGCATTGAGGAGCACAAATTCACTCTTTCCAGATAGAAAGATTGCAGGAGATCAACTGACCCCACTCACCGGTCTGAGAGGACCTCACCCCAACATCCTTCTCTGGGAGCACTTCCTCCTCACTCCCCTGAGAGGCAGGAGGAGTTCCAGGCACTGGTACTTCTTCAGCATCATCGTAATTTTCAGCAGGGACATCAGTCCTCTGACCTGGGGATTCCAAGAGCAGACAAGGGAGTGTATGAAACCCCAGTAAGTGGGTTGGTCTGGGGAATACCTAAGATACCTTCTGACCCAGAGTTTCAGAGTTTCTGAGTTTCTGAATAGAGGCACCAGTCACTCCTTGTTTCAAAAGACTTTTTTCTCTAAGACCATGTTTCATTTTGATGTGTCCATAAGCCAAAACATGATTTTACATATCTTAATATTTTCTGGTGGAAACTACATATCTCAAAGCAACTCTTCCACCCTTGAACATTGCTAAAGGACTTTGACAAATTGTGCTTTACAGATGTTATTTTAAAAAACATTCTGTGCCTGTGGTGATTCTGGACACAGAGAGACCAGCCCCAACATGAGACATCACAGAACAGCCAGAGAAGGAGGACGAGCCCCATCTGGACACAAGGGATGCCACTGGTCCATCAGAGGAAAACACCCCCCTTACATCTCCTCTGTGGAAAACTCTTCTCCCCAAAGCCCAGCGAGCAGGTCCACCCTCTTTCCTGGAGCGGATCTGGAGTCACTGTTGTCCTCACCATCTCTGGTGTAATACGGCAGTTTAGTGAGTGAGAAATCTGATGGGAAGCCTCATGTGGAGACAAATATCACACAACACAGAGAATGCCCCTCCCCACACCCACGGGACCTGTGTTAAGGCTGAAAAGGACAGGCCAGGCTCCTGCAGTGCAGACAGAGGCTGGGAGATCACGGAGCTCTGAGAGGCCATCCTGCCTCTCTGGAGGAGCCGTCTCTGTGAGCCTGGGGCACACATGGGGTCTGCAGATGCTGAGAAGATGTGCACAGCCAGGGGGGTGGTGACAACCAGAGATCCCAGCAGGGCAGACAGAGACACTCACCTGGGCTGCCCAGACCTTCCTTCTGTGTCAGAAGGTAATCGAGCTCCTCATACACGGCTTCAGCAAGAGCATCTTCATAGCTAGATAAGGCTGAGAGATCACCCAGCAGGTCAGAGAAGCTTCCCCAGATACCCCGATCCAGCCAGCCCACCTTCATCTCCCTGGTGCTCACATGGGGGGCTGCCAGGACCTCAGCGTCGTCTCCTACACCATGCACCATGTCAGCACCTTCTCCCCTCATCTGACCCTGATTACAGCTCAGCGCCAACTCTGTCTGGTCTCACAGGAGAGGCCATGACTTATGAGAGTTCATGCCCAGTCCTAGAACCTCTGTCTACTCAGCCCTTAGAGCTCAGCACGGAGCACATGGAGTCTGCAACTCACAACAGTACCTGGCCCAGGTTCCCCTCCTCACACCTGCCCCATCTCCTGCCTCCACACACTCTCCCTGTCCCCAGTTCCCCCTGCAGCCCACCTCTGCGCTCTGCTCTCCATCTGAGCAGCTGAGTCACCAGGATGACGAGGACCAGGAAGAGAAGGGCCCCCAGGATGAGGCAGAGGACCCCAGGCAGGGAGAAGATGCCAGGGAGAGAATTTGAGGTTGTTCTGGTCCCTAGGAGAACAGGAAAAAGCACCTGAGATAGTCTTGGGCACAGAGAAATCTCCTACGTCAGCATTTTCAGGAGCTCTGGACAATGGCGTCTCAGCCTCAGACAGTGTCAGGGCTCCCCGGGGTCTCCTCCTGAGACAAGCCAACTCCACTCTGGCCAGTGTGGCCCGAGGCAGAGCTGGGGATTGTCAGGGAGCTGCCCTGCGAGACAGCCTCTGAGGACCCAGCTCATCCCCTCTCCTTGGGCTTCAGGAGACAGAGCATCAAACATCCAGGGACCTGCATCCCACAGATGAGGAGCAACACTCAAGGGCACGTGGGAGTTCCTTAGATTCTACAACATGGGAACCAGACTTCCTTGGACCCCGGGCAGGAGAACATTTGACCCTGGACATCAAGGCAGGGGATTGCCCAGTGTAATGCCGGGCTACCCCCACAGCCACGGCTCCTCAGACTCTTTCCTGTTCTGAGCTGTCAGAAAGCCCACAGAACAGGTCCCCAGTATTTGAGTATTCTCTCCCTGCCATGTATGGATCACAGTACCTGCTGTAGTCGGGGGCAAATTTGTCATTATACCTAAAGAGAAAAATAGCAGTGTTGGAAAAAGAAATTGGTCAGAACGCAGGGCAAACCATTTTTCCCTCCTGAGCCTGAAATCACCCTCAGTCTCCACAACATCAGTGTCAAGTCCTCCAGCTCCCTGTCCTAGATCAGAGCCTCAGCACCAGGATGTCTGAACACAAAACTCCCCACCATGCCTGGCCCAGCCCGCTGCCCCTGCGCTGCCCCAGCTCACCCAGGGTGGACCCGAGCCCCTTACACACCAGAGCACCTCACACAGCATCCTCCTCATGTTTGCAGTCGCTCTGCCCAGGGCTCCGCAGCACAGTCCCACAGGGAGGACTCCCGGCCCCTGCACCGCACCTCATCCAGCCAGATGCTCCATTTCCAGGGCCGAATGTCCCGGCCCGCACGGCTTCCAGGGCCTGGCCACAGCCCAGCTGCTGGCACACCACCTTGGCCTCTGCCAGGCTCCAGGAGTCATCGCACACGGTGCCCAGGAGCCGCTGTGCCAGACCTCCACCCGCCCTGAGCACTCGCGGTCTCCTCCCCTGAGCCGGAGCTTCTCTCTGTCTGAAAAGGCAGCAGCCCCTCTGTGACTGCCCTGGTGGGAAGAAGGAGCCCCTGGGAGCCACAGGGGAGGGGGCGGGCTGACGTACCTGTGCAGGGGGCAGCAGCTGGACAGCTCTTGGGTCTTTTTCCTGCAAACAATGGGGAAACAGTGGATCAGAAATCACTGAGGGTGGTCCTGTCCCCACATAAGATTATCTAAGGTCTGACTCAGTACAAATGACACATGAAAACACAGGCTCATTATCTCCTGGGCTGAAACATTCACTGCATCTGATCACCAGCTGAAATTACTTTAAATATTTACTTGCTTATCTGTCTTCACACCGCAGCAAATATAAACACAGACATCTGCAAATGTACACACACTCCTCTGAATGAAGAAGGACCTTGTATATCTTATATGTGCCATGTTTCTACTATTAGGACAGTGCCTGCACTTCTATGCACTCATTCAACAAATATCTATGGAAACCATTTCTAAATACCTAGATAGAGGCCTTGATAAATATTTATTAAATGAATGAATAGACAAATAAAATTTCAGAGAAATAAAATTTTTTTAAATTCCATACTAATCAGTGAAATATTAAACCAAATATAAATTAATCGTAACAGTCTAGGATAATAGTTCCACATTAAGAATAGAAGTTCAGAAACAGAGAGTCAATTTATATTCAAAATCTCATGTACTAATTTTAAATGGAAAATTATTGGATAGATTATAAACTGCTCTTACCTACTATTCAGTGTGACACTGGGCAAGTGAAGACTACTGTTGTAAAAGGAAAGCCTCTTTCTAAACTTATTTTTAATTGGGAGATAATTGCTCCACAATGTGGTGTTGGTTATGTGTGTGTGTGTGTGTGTTAGTTGCTCAGTCATGTCCAACTCTTTGTGACCCTATGGACTGCAGCCCACCAGGCTCCTCTATCCACAGGATTTCCAGACAAACATACTGGGGTGGATTGCTATTCACTTCTCCACTGGATCTTCCCCTACCCAGGGATCAAACCCAGGTCTCCCACACTGCAGGCAGTTTCTTTGCTGTGTGAGCCACCAGAAAAGCCCGTAGTGTTGGTTAGGAATCTCTTTAAAAGGAAGTATACAGGAAAGACTTACTAGAATTCTGAGAAGACATATGGACACATATATGTACACACTGAGTAAGCCAGAAATTTTTGCAATAGTGAAAAAAAGCCTACTGAGAAAAATTTGTATTGAGAAGATGCAGAAATAATAAACAAAGACTGCAAATATATATATAAAAGAATTGAAGCTGACAGAAATAAATATAAATTCAAGAAAAACAGAAGGGTAAATAGTATCTGTCATAAAGTATCAACATTTATATATTCTTTCCAGATCATCATATCAAAACTCCTACCCACTCTATGCAGAGAACCTCTGAGAAAATGATGGCAGGACCTCTGTGAGCAGGTTGCTCATTTTCATGGTCAAAGACTTTACCACCTCCTCAATTCACAGGGTTTAATTGTAGGAAAAACATCATCAATAAAAGTCTCATAGTTTCGTGCCTCTTTGGCCTTCAAATGAAAAAGACAAAGAGACGAGCAAAGAGAGACAAGGAAGGCAGTGAGCCTCTGCTTTTGAAGTATCTGTCCCACATTCTGTTAGCTATGGGTTTCAGGCAACATCCAGTATATCATTCAACGTGTACCTGAATGGGGTGTGTGTGTGTGTATGTGGAGGAGGAGGGAAGGAGAAAGAGAAACACAGAGAGAAATATTGAAGGAATAAGGTGGCTATGGTTTGACTATTTGTCACTCTCGCCAACATTTATTTATTTCATTCAAAATTTATTGCTGAAATCTCACTTCCCAATGTAACAGTATTTACTGGTGGAGCCTTCTCAAACTCTTCCAAAAACGGAAGAAAAGAACACTTCCAAATTCATTTTCTGAAGCCAACATTAGTCTGATACCAAAGCAGATAAGGACACCATGAGAAAAGAAGTTACAGGCTAATACTCTGATAAATATTGGTGCAAAAATCGTCAACAATATATTAGAAAACTGAATTTGACAATACACTAAAAGAATCATACACCATGATCAAGTGCTATTTGTTCCAAGGATACAAGGATAGTTCAACATCACAAATTATTCAGTGTGTTACACCAAATAAACAAAATGAAGGTAAAAATTCATATCCTCAAAGGATGCAGAAAAGTGTTTGACAAATTCAACATCCACTTACAGTAAAAAACTCTTTTACAAAGTAGGTATAGAAGGATTGCATCTCAACATAATTAAGGCCATATGAAAAATTCTGAAAGAGATGGGAATACCAGACCACCTAACCTGCCTCTTGAGAAATCTGTATGCAGGCCAGGAAGCAACAGTTAGAACTGGACATGGAACAACAGACTGGTTCCAAATAGGAAAAGGAGTACGTCAAGGCTGTATATTGTCACCCTGCTTATTTAACTTATATGCAGAGTACATCATGAGAAAAGCTGGACTGGAAGGAACACAAGCTGGAATCAAGATTGACGAGAGAAATATCAATAACCTCAGATATGCAGATGACACCACCCTTATGGCAGAAAGTGAAGACGGAACTAAAAAAGCCTCTTGATGAAAGTAAAAGGAGGAGAGAGAAAAAGTTGGCTTAAAGCTCAACATTCAGAAAACGAAGATCATGGCATCCCGGTCCATCACTTCATGGGAAATAGATGGGGAAACAGTGGAAACAGAGTCAGACTTTATTTTTTGGGGGGCTCCAAAATCACTGCAGATGGTGACTGCAGCCATGAAATTAAAAGATGCTTACTTCTTGGAAGAAAAGTTATGACCAACCTAGATAGCATATTCAAAAGCAGAGACATTACTTTGCCGACTAAGGTCCGTCTAGTCAAGGCTATGGTTTTTCCTGTGGCCATGTATGGATGTGAGAGTTGGACCTGTGAAGAAGGCTGAGCACTGAAGAATTGATGCTTTTAAAGTGTGGTGTTGGAGAAGACTCTGAGAGTCCCTTGGACTGCAAGGAGATCCAACCAGTCCATTCTGAAGGAGATCAGCCCTGGGATTTCTTTGGAAGGAATGATGCTAAAGCTGAAACTCCCAGTACTTTGGCCACCTCATGCGAAGAGCTGACTCATTGGAGAAGACTTTGATGCTGGGAGGGATTGAGGGCAGGAGGACAAGGGGATGACAGAGGATGAGATGGCTGGATGGCATCACTGACTCGATGGACGCGACTCTGAGTGAACTCCGGGAGTTGGTGATGGACAGGTGAGGCTGGCGTGCTGCAGTTCATGGGGTTGCAAAGAGTCAAACATGACTGAGTGACTGAACTGAACTGAACTGAACATCAACTTGACTGTAAAAAACCAAAAGCTTTTCCTCTGAAGTCAGACACAAGACAAAAATGTCTACTCTCACCCACTTTTATTCAACTTAGTTTTGGTAGTCCTATCCAGATCCATCAGGCAAGAAAAAAGAAAATCATGATCTCCAAATCTGGAAAGGAAGAGGCAAAATTAACACTATTTGCAGATTGAAAAGTGAAAGTGTTAGTCACTCAGTCATGGCGGACTCTTTAGGACCACAAGGACTGCAGCCTGCCAGGCTCCTCTGCCCATTGGGATTCTCCAGGCAAGAATACTGGAGTGGGTTGCCATTCCTTCCTCTAGGGGATCTTCCTGACCCAGGGGACTGAACCTGGTCTCTTGCATTGCAGACAGATTCTCTACCATCAGAGTCATGAGGAAAGAAACCCCCTTACTTGATATTATATGTAGAAAACACTAAAGACTTCAGCAAAAATATGAGAACCAATACACTCAGTAAAGTTGTAGAAGAAACATCTGTATACAAAAATCCTATGCATTTCTTTACACTAACAACAAACTGCTATAAGAGAAACTGAGAAAACAATTCTATTTACATTTGTATGAAATGAATAAAATGTCTAGGGATAAATTTAACCAAGGAAGTGAAAGGCCTGTACACTGAAAACTATAAACACATGGAAGAAAGAAACTGAAGATGACTCAAATAAATGGAAAGATATTCTGTGCTCATGGATTGGAAGATCTAATATTATTCATATGCCCATCCTACCCAAAGCAATCTACAGATTCACTGCAATCCTTATTAAAATTCCAACAGAAATTTTCACTGATACAGAAGAAACAATCCTAAAATTTCATGGAGCCACAAAAAGATGCTCAATACCAAAGAAATCCTGAGAATGAATAACAAAGCTAGAGGTGTCGTGCTTCCTGATTTCACAGTATATTACAAAGCTATATTAATTAAAACAGTAGGTCATTAGTATAAAAGTGAACACAGAGATCAATGGAACAGAATAGAGAGTCCATAAATAAACCCACATTTCTATGGTCAATTAATTTTTGACAAAGAAGCCAAGAATATACAGTGGGAAAAGGACAGTTTTTTTCAGTAAATGGCATTGGGAAAACTGGACAGCCACATGCAAAAAAATGAAAACTGGACCCACTATGTTACACCCTTCACAAAAATTAACTCAAAATAAATTTAAAGACTTGATCACAAGTCCTGAAGCCATAAAATTTCTACAGGAAAACACAGAAAATAAAATCCTTGACACCAGTCTTTGTGATGATTTTTTGGATTTGACACCAAAAGCAAAGAGAACAAGAGTAAAAACAAGCAGATGTGATGACATAAGGCTAAAAAGCTTCTGCCCAATTCAGGAAACCATCAACAAAGTGAAAAAGCAACCTATGGAACTGGACAAAATACTTGCATATTATATTTTTGGTAAGGATTATTATCCAAAATACACAAGGAACTCATACAACTCAGTAGCAAAAAACAAACAATCTGATTTTTTTTAAATGGGCAGAGAACCTGAATCAACTTTTTTTAAAGAATACATACAACTTGCCAATAGGTACATGGAAACGTGCTCAACACTATTAATCATCCAGAAATACAAATCAAAACCACAATGAGATATCACCTCAGATCCTCTAGAAAGGCTTTATCCAAAGAAGAAATAACAGGAGGTGAGGAGAATGTGAAGAGACAGGAAAGCTTTTGCACAGTTAGAGGGAATGTAAGTTGATGCAGCCCCTATGGAAACAGTATTGAGGTGCATCAAAAATTAAAAATAGAACTGCCATATGATTTAGGAATTTCACTTTGGAGTATTTATCTGAAGGAAACAAAAACACTAACTTGAAGACCCAGTGTTCACTGCAGCAACATATGTTCAGTTGCTAGGCTGTGTCTGACTCTTTGGCAACCCCATGGACATGGAGCATGCCAGGCTCCTCTGTCCTTCACTACCTCCCAAAGTTTGCTCAAATTCATGTCCACTGAACTGGTGATGCTATCTATCTCATCCTCTGTGGCCCCTTTCTTCTGGCCTTCAATATTTTCCAGCATCAGGGTCTTTTCCAATCAGTCAGCTCTTCTCAGCAGGTGGCCAAAGTACTGGAGCTTCAGATTTCAGCATCAGTCCTTGAAAATGAATATTCAGGGTTGATTTCCTTTAGGATTGATTGGTTTGATCTCCTTGCTGCCCAAAGGACTCTCAATTCAACTGTGGCATCCAAGCACCACAATTCAAAAGAATCAACTCTTTTTAGCTTCTTTATAACCCGGCTCTCACGTCCAGAGATGACTACTGGAAAAAATATAGGCTTGACCACATGGACCTTTGTCAGCAATGCAGTGTCTCTTTCTAATACCCTGTCTAGGTTTGTCACAGAGGGAGCAAGCCTCCTTTAATCAAATGGCTGCAGTCATCGTCAGCAGTGATTTGGGAGTCCAAGAAAAGAAAATATGTCACTGTTTCCACTTTCTCCCCTTTATTTGCCATGAAGTGCTGATGATCTTAGGTTTTTAGAATGTTGAATGTTTGAGCTGTAAGCCAGCTTTTTCACTCTCCTCTTTCACCCTCAATGAGAGGCTCTTTAGTTCCTCTTCACTTTCTGCCATTAGAGTGGTAGCATCTGTGTATCTGAGGTTGTTGACATTTCTCACAGCAATTTTTGATTCCAGCTTGTGATACATCCAGCCCTGGCATTTCCTATGATGTTCTCTGTATAAAAGTTAAGTAAACAGGGGTGACAATATACAGCCTTGACGAACTCTTTTCCCCATGTAGAACCAGTCGGTTGTTTCATGTCCAGTTCCAACTGCTGCTTTTTGATCTGCATCAGGTTTCTCAGGAGGCAGGTAAGGTGCTCTGGTATTCCTCATCTCTTTAAGAATTTTCCACAGTTCATTGTGATCCACATGGTCAAAGGCTTTATGTAAGTCAATGAGCAGATGTTTTTCTGGAATTCTCTGGCTTACTCTATGATCCAACAAATGTTGGCAATTTGATCTCTGGTTTCTCTGTCTTTTTCTAAACCCAGCTTGTACATCTCAGAAGTTCTCAGTTCACTTACTGCTGAAGCCTAACTTGAAAGACTTTGAGCATAAACCTTGCTAGGCATGTGAAATGAGCACAATTGTGAGGCAGTTTGACCATTCATTGCATTGCCCTTCTTTTGAGATTGAAATGAAAACTGACCTTCTCCAGTCCTGTGGCCACTGATGAATCTTTCAAATGTGCTGACGTATTGACTGCAGCACTTTAGCAGTATTACCTTTTAGTATTTTGTAGCAATATATATGGGAGAAGGAAATGGCAAACCCACTCCAGTGGTTCTTGCCTGGAAAATCCCAGGGGACAGGGGAGCCTGTTGAGCTGCCATCTATGGGGTCGCACAGAGTCAGACACGACTGGAAGCAACTTAGCAGGCAGCAGCAATATATATGAGTCAAACAATGTAAGTCTCACTGATGAATGGATAAAGAAAATGTAATATAGACTTATATCTACCCATAAAAAGAAGAAAATCTTGCCAGTTTCAACAACATGGATGGACCTCGAGGGCATTATGCTAAGTGAAATAAATCAGACAGAGAAAGAAAAGAATAACATATAATCTCATTTATATGTGTAATATTTAAAAAAAAGCAAGTTCAGAGATGCTGAGTAGATAGTGGTTGCCAGAAGTGGGGGGGATTTGGTGCAGGCAAAGGTAATCAAAAGGTATAAATTTGAATTATAAAATGAATAGGTGAAGAGATATACAGCATGGTGACTATAGTGAATACTGTATTGTATATTTGAAAGATGGCCAAGAAAATACATCTTAAAATTCTCATCATGTAAGAAAAATATTTAACTATACCATTCTAAAGGAGATCAGCCGGGGATTTCTTTGGAAGCAAAGATGCTAAAGCTGAAACTCCAGTACTTTGGCCACCTCATGCAAAGACCTGATTCATTGGAGAAGACTCTGATGCTGGGA
Organism: Capra hircus; assembly: GCF_001704415.2. NCBI lineage: Eukaryota > Metazoa > Chordata > Mammalia > Artiodactyla > Bovidae > Capra > Capra hircus. The sequence goes on along the minus strand of NW_017217268.1, from coordinate 1,890 downwards.
GGGATTGGGGGCAGGAGGAGAAGGGACGACAGAGGATGAGATGGCTGGATGGCATCACTGACTCTATGGACAAGAGTCTGAGTGAACTCCAGCAATTGGTGATGGACAGGGAGGCCTGGCGTGCTACGATTCATGGGGTCGCCAAGAGTCGGATGACTGAGCGACTGAACTGAACTGAACTGAACTGATGGATCTGTGTATATGGATCCATATATAGAGATATAACTAGACTTACTGTAGTGATCATTTATCAATACACACAAACATATAAGCATTATGTTGTACACAGCAAAAAGTATAAAGTTGTATCAATTATATCAATTAAAAATTTTAATAAAGAAAGTTTGGAACATGTAGATTAAATTAGCTCCATCCAAACTTCATTTTATAAACTCAACTTAAACCCATCACTTAGATTTTAAAATATCAAATCTCACTAATAACATTCTACAGGGTTGGGACAGACACAGAAACAGACATAAGTCACCTGCACAGGAGATGTAAGCTTCCTCCTTTGGAGAGCATGAACTGTATTTCCATGGGCCAGAAGGACACTGCCAGAGAGAGGTATCAGTTTTCCGACACTGAATTAAATCCACCCACCGGGGTCTAGAACCTTCCCTGAGATCAACAGAGGTGTTGAGACTTCCGCTGTCCCCACAGCCAAGCTGACTGCAGATGATGGACACGGTGACATCATCCATGGGCTGTGGCACACACTGCCCCAGGTCCGTTGTAGAAAACTTCCAGCACCCAGCACACTGCTGGTCCTCGCTCACCATCCTGAGGGCCAGGAACTCTGAGATCGAAAAGGAGGAGACAGGACACAGTGAGCACCCACTCAGTGCTCTGGGTCTTCCTCTCTCCCCCAAAATTGTGAACATTCGTCTGTGACCCAGCTGAGGAAGCAAATCCATTAGATGACCAGAGTGAAACTTGTCTCCTCTTCACCTGACTTTGTCCATTTCTGACTGTCTTTCTAAATATTTCTACCACCGTGATATGGATATGAAAACTGAGAGGAAGACCAACCTGGACACCAGCAGGGAGAGGGAGCTGACACCTGCTTCCTGACAAAACATCCAAGAGAGGGTATGAAAGGGATGTGATGTGAACAGTGTGGAGGCAGATAGAATAATGGACCCACAGATGGCTACATGGAACTTTTGTCTGTGTTTCCTTATCTGGCAAAAGAGGCTTTACATATGTGATTAAGGTATGGTCCTTGGGATGGTAAGAGTCACCTGAAATATGGCGGATTAACCACCTGAGCACAGTCTAATCACATTCTTAGACTCACTATCCTTTAAAGTGGAATCCTTTTCCTCATTCTGGTTAGAGGGAGATGTGAATATGGATAATGGTCAGAGAGGTGGAGCATTGCTGGTCTGATGATGAACAGAAGGGGGTTATGAGTGAAGGAAGGCAGGCGGCTTCTAGAAGCTTGAAAAGACAGGAAACAGATTCTTTCCCAGAGGCTCAGAAGTGACGTGGCCTGCTGAAACCTTGATCCCTGTACAGTGAGATCCCTGCTGGACATCTAAGCTAGAGAAGTGTAAGGAAATAAATATGTTGTTTTAAACCACTAACAATGTAGCAATTTGTTATAGAACAAACAAAAACTAGCACAGTGGCTTTAAGACTTCTCTACTCTATGTACCAGAAGGGTGAGCCCTGATTTTAAGAAAAACTGTGAGAAAAGGCTCTGCCAGGAGAAAGCACCAGAATCTCAGCTGCTGCAGGAGGCAGTGAAAGCACCTCGTCTTCACGTCTACTAGAAAAGACAGGCTCCATGGGAGGAAGCCTCCTTCTCTGGTCCTTCAGCATCTCTCTCTCAGGGCTCATAGCCCCGTCCTCCAGGGCCCCACCCCTCCTCCAGCCTGTGGACAG
>NW_017217267.1:0-12650 GCF_001704415.2 Capra hircus | reverse complement strand
GGACAGACGTGGGAAAGCCTCTGGAAAACCTCGTGGGAAATCCTCGAGGGAAAGCCACAGATCCCTTGATCCACGCCAAGGGAAGGTGACACTGCTGCTACAGCTCGGGAGGAAAGCGTTCGTGCATGCCAAGACTGAAGACGAGGACTGACTTCCCTGAGGAGACTCCAGAAGTCCCTCAAGATCCATGTCAGCACTGGAGAGGAATCCTGAGGTTCTGGCACCATCTCCACACAATGTCTTAGGCCCCGGCATCGACGGGAGAGGAATCCCGAGAGGTAATCGAGCAATTCCCATGGGGACTGGTCTTTCCTGAGGCCACCAGAGCAGGTCCCTGAGGCCGGTCGTAAGTTGTGAGCACCTGCCTCAACTGAGAAAATCCAGGAGTTCTCCCCTCCAGGCGAGATGAGGCCCATTTCCGCTGAGGCGTCTCGAAGCTAATCACACCTAATCTCTGGAAATTTCAAAGGGTTCTTCACAACCTGGCTGCAACTCAAGAAAATTCCCCGAAATACCCGTCTCCACTCGAGAGGAAGCACAGGAGTCCTGCCCACATCCAGATGAGCCCCTTTTCCGCCTCATAGCTCGAGTGGTGGGATCCTTTCCCTGTGGTCGGAAAGAATTCCCGGCGTTCCCTTCGCCTCTCAAGAGGAGGCGCTCTCCTCTGGAAAGGCGAGAGGAAATCCAGGTTCGTGACACCATTCCCACAGTCCCCCAGATGTCTCAGTCCATTCCAGGAAAACTGTTTTCCCTGCACTGCCTCGACTTTCAAGCCGAGGATCGACGCACACCATGGTGGCACGTGGGACAGCCCTGTGAAAGCCTCGTGGGAAAGCCTCGAGGGAAAGCCACAGATCCCTTGATCCACGCGAAGGGAAGCATGACACTGCTGCTATAGCTCGGGAGGAATGTGCACGTACATGCCCCCACTCGACACAAGGACTGACTCCCCTGGGGAGACTCCAGAAGTACCCCAAGATTCATGTCAGCACTGGAGAGGAATCCTCAGGTTCCGGCACCGTCTCCACACAAGGTCTTAGGCCCTTGCATCGCCGGAGGGAATCTGAGAGGCCCCCGAGCAACTCGCATGGGACTGCCTTTCCTGATGCCACCAGAGCGGGCCCCTGAGGTCCCCGTCATAAGTCGAGAGCACCTGCCGCACCTCGAGAAAATCCAGGAGGTTCTCCCCTCCAGGAGAGATGAGGCACATTTCCGCTGAGGCGTTTCGAGCTAACCACACCTAACCTCTGGAACTTCAATAGGGTCCTTCACAACCTTGCTGCAACTCAAGAAGTTCCCCGACATTTCCGTCTCCACTCGAGAGGAAGCACGAGAGTCCCGCCCACATCCAGAGGAGCCCGTTTCCGCCTCCTATCTCGAGAGGAGGATCCTTTCCCTGCGTGGTCGGAAAGAATTCCCGGCGTTCCCATCGCATCTCAACAGGAGGCCCTCTCCACAGGAAAGGCGAGAGGAACTCCAGGTCGTGCCACCATTCCAGAGTCCCCCAGATGTCTCAGTCCATTCCAGGGAAACCTGTTTCCCTGCACTGCCTCGACTTTCAAGCCGAGGATCCACTCACACCACGGTGGCACGGGACAGCCTGGGGAAAGCCTCGTGGGAAAGCCTGGGAAAGCCTCGAGGGAAAGCCGCAGATCCGATGATCCACGCGAAGGGAAGCATGACACTGCTGCTACAGCTCGGGAGGAAACGCACGTGCATGCCCCCACTAGAGACGAGGACTGACTCCCCTGGGGAGACTAAAGAAGTACCCAAGATCCATGTCAGCATTGGAGAGGAATCCTCGGTTCCGGGCACCGACTCCACACAACGTCTTAGGCCCCTGCATCGACGGAGAGGAATCCCGAGAGGCCCCCGAGCAACTCGCATGGGACTGACCTTTCCAGAGGCCACCTGAGCGTGTCCCTGAGGTCCTGTCGTAAGTCGAGAGCACCTGCCCGCAACTCGAGAAAATCCAGGAAGTTCTCCCCTCCAGGCGAGATGAGGACCATTTCCGCTGAGGCGTCTCGAGGCTAATCACACCTAACCTCTGGAACTTCCAAAGGGTCCTTCACACCCTTGCTGCAACTCAAGAAATTCCCGACATATCCGTCTCCACTCGAGAGGAAGCACGAGAGTCCCACCCACCTCCAGAGGAGCCCCGTTTCTGCCTCCTACCTCGAGAGGAGGGATCCTTTCCCTGCGTGGTCCGGAAAGAATTCCCGGCGTTCCCGTCGCATCTCAAGAGGAGGCGCTCTCCACAGGAAAGGCGAGAGGAACTCCAGGGTCGTGTCACCATTCCCAGAGCCCAAAGATGTCTCAGTCCATTCCAGGAAATCATGTTTTCCCTGCACTGCCTCGACTTTCAAGCCGAGGATCGACTCACACCACGGTGGCACGTGGGACAGCCCTGTGGGTAAGCCTCGTGGGAAAGCCTCGAGGGAGCCACAGATCCCTTGATCCACGCGAAGGAAAGCGTGACACTGCTGCTACAGCTCGGAGGAAAGCGCAGTGCATGCCCCCACTCTAGACGAGGACTGACTACCCTGGGAGACTCCAGAAGAACCCCAAGATCTATGTCAGCACTGGAGAGGAATCCTAACTCCCGCCCGAATCCACACATGGTTTTAGGCCCCGCATCGCGGAGAGAATCCGAAGACCCCGAACAACTCCATGGACTGGCCTTTCCTGAGGCCACCAGAGCGAGTCCCTGAGGTCCCCGTCGTAAGTCGAGAGCACCTGCCGCAACTCGAGAAAATCCAGGATGTTCTCCCTTCCAGGAGAGATGAGGCCCATTTCCGCTGAGGCGTCTCGAGCTAATCACACCTAACCTCTGGAACTTCCAAAGGTCCTTCACACCCTTGCTGCAACTCATGAAGTTCCCTACATACCCGTCTCCACTCGAGAGGAAGCACGCGAGTCCTGCCCACATCGCGAGGAGCCGCGTTCCGCCTCCTAGCTCGAGTGGAGGGATCCTTTCCCTGCGTGTTCGGAAAGAATCCCGGCGTTCCCGTCGCATCTCAAGAGGAGCGCTCTCCACAGGAAAGGCGAGAGGAACTCCAGGTCGTGCCACCGTTGCCAGTGTCCCCCAGATGTCTCAGTCCATTCCAGGGAAACCTTTTTCCTGCACTGCCCGACTTTCAAGCAGAGGATAGACTCACACCACGGATGTGGACAGCCTGTGTGAAAGCCTCGTGGGAAAGCCTCGTGGAAAGCCTCGATAGAAAGCACAGATCCCTTGATCCACGCGAAGGGAAGCTGACACTGCAGCTACAGCTCGGAGGAAAACGCACGTGCATGCCCCACTCGAGACGAGGACGACTCCCCTGGGGAGACACCAGATGTACCCCAAGATCCATGTCATCCTGGAGAGGAATCCTCAGTTCGGCACCGACTCCACACAAGCTTAGCCTTCATCGCCCGAGGGAATCTGAGAGCCCCGAGCAACTCGCATGGGACTGGCCTTTCCTGATGCCACCAGAGCGGCCCCTGAGGTCCCCGTCATAAGTCGAGACCACCTGCCGCACCTCGAGAAAATCAGGAGTTCTCCCCTCCAGGAGAGATGAGGCCATTTCCGCTGAGCGTTTCGAGCTAATCACACCTAAGCTCTGAACTTCCAAAGGTCCTTCACACCATTGCTGCAAACACAAGAAGTTCCCATATAACCGTCTCTTCTCAGAGGAAGCACGAGAGTCCGCCCACATCAGAGGAGTCCGTTTCCGCCTCCTAGCTCGAGAGGAGGATCCTTTCCTGCGTGTCGGGAAAGAATCCCGGCGTTCCTGTCGCATCTCAAGAGGAGGCGCTCTCCACAGGAAAGGCAGAGGAACTCCAGGTCGTGCCACCATTCCAGAGTCCCCAGATGTCTCAGTCCATTCCAGGGAAACCTGTTTTTCCCTGCACTGCCTCGACTTTGAAGCCGAGGATGGACTCACACCACGGTGGCACGTGGGACAGCCCTGTGGGAGAGCCTCGTGAAAAGCCTCGTGGGAAAGCCTCGAGGCAAAGCCACAGATCCCCTGATCCAAGCGAAGGGAAGCATGACACTGCTCCTACAGCTCGGGAAAAGCCACGTGCATGCCCCCACTCGAGACGAGGACTGACTCCCCTGGGAGACTCCAGAAGTTCCCCAACATCCATGTCAGCACGGAGAGGCATACTCAGGTTCTGGCACCGACTCCACACAAGGTCTTAGGCCCCGGCATCGACGGAGAGGAATCCTGAGAGGCCCCGAGCAACTCGCATGGGACTGGCCTTTCCTGAGACCACCAGAGCGGGTCCCTTAGGTCCCTGTCGTAAGTCGAGAGCACCTGCGGCAACTCGAGAAAATCCAGGAGGTTCTCCCCTCCAGGCGAGATGAGGCCCATTTCCGCTGAGGGTCTCGAAGCTAATCACACCTAAACTCTGGAACTTCCAAAGGGTCCTTCACACCCTTGCTGCAACTCAAGAAGTTCCCCGACATACCCATCTCCACTCGAGGGGAAACACGATCATCCGCCCACATCCTGAGGAGACCCCAATCTGCCTCATAGCTCGAGTGAGGCATCCTTTGGCTGCGTGGTCGGCAAAGAATTCCTGGCGTTCCCGTCGCATCTCAAGAGGAGGCGCTCTCCACAGGAAAGGTGAGAGGAAATCCAGGGTCATGCCACCATTCCCAGAGTCCCCAGATGTCTCAGTCCATTCCAGGAAAACCTGTGTTCCCTACACTGCCTCGACTTTCAAGCCGAGGATCGACTCACACCACGGTGGCACGGGACAGCCCTGTGGAAAGCCTCGTGGAAAGCCTCGTGGAAAGCTCAGAGGAAAGCCTCGAGCGAAAGCCACAGATAACTTGATCCATGCGAAGGGAAGGGTGACACTGCTGCTACAGCTCGGGAGGAAAGCGCACGTGCATGCCACCACTTGAGACGAGGACTGACCCCCTGGGGAGACTCGGAAGTACCCCAAGATCCATGTCAGCACTGGAGAGGAATCCTCAGGTTCCGGCACCGACTCCACACAAGGTATTAGGCCCCAGCATCGATTGGAGAGGAATCCCGAGAGGCCCCGGAGAAACTCGCATGGGACTGGCCTTTCCTGAGGCCACCAGAGAGGGTCAATGAGGTCCCCATCGTAAATCGAGAGCACCTGCCGCAACCCGAGAAAATCCAGGAGGTTCTCCCCTCCAGGCGAGATGATGCCCATTTCCGCTGAGACGTCTCGAGGCTAATCACACCTAACCTCTGGAACTTCCGAAGGGTCCTTCACACCCTTGCTGCAACTCAAGAAGATCCCCGACATACCCGTCTCCACTCGAGAGGAAGCACGAGAGTCCCCCACATCCAGAGAGCCCCGTTTCCGCCTCCTAGCTCGAGAGGAGGGATCTTTCCTGCGTGTCGAGAAAGAATTCTCCGCGTTCCGGTCTCATCTCAAAGGAGGCGCTCTCCACAGGAAACGCGAGAGGAACTCCAGGGTCGTGCCATCATAACAGAGTCCCCCAGATGTCTCAGTACATTCCAGGGAAACCTGTTTTCCCTGCACTGCCTCGCCTTTCAAGCGAGGATCGACTCACACCACGGTGCACGTGGACAGCCCTGTGGGAAAGCCTCGTGGGAAAGCCTCGAGGGAAAGTCTTGTGGAAGTCTTGTGGGAAAGGTTGAGCGAAAGCCACAGTTCCCTTGATCCACGCGAAGGGAAGCGTGACACTGCTGCTACAGCTCGGGAGGAAGCGCACGTCATGCCCCCACACGAGACGAGGACTGACTCCCCTGGGGAGACTCCAGAAGTACCCCAAGATCCATGTCGGCACTGGAGAGGAATCTTCAGGTTCCGGCACCGACTCCACACAAGGTCTTAGGCCCCGGCATCGTCGGAGAGGAATTCCCAGAGGCCCCCGAGCAAGTCGCATGGGACTGGCCTTTCCTGAGGCCACCAGAGCGGGTCCGTTAGGTCCCCGTCTGTAAGTAGAGAGCATTGGCCTCAATCGAAGAAAATAGAGGAGGTTCTCCCCTCCAGGCGAGATGAGTCCCATTTCCACTGAGGCGTCTCGAGCTAATTACACCTAACCTCTGAAATTCCAAAGGTCCTTCACACCATTGCTGCAACTCAAGAAGTTCCCGACATACCGTTGACACTCGAGAGGAAGCACGAGATTCAGCCCACATCCAGAGGAGACCCGTTTCCGCCTGCTGTCTCGAGAGGAGGATCCTTTCCCTGCGTGGTCAGGAAAGAATTTCCGGCGTTCCCGACGCATCTCAAGAGGAGGTGCTCATCTCACTAAAGCGAAGGAACTCCAGGGTCGTGCCACAATTAGCAGAGTCACCCAGATGTCTCAGTCCATTCTAGGAAAACTGTTTTCCCTGCACTGCCTCGACTTTCAAGCGAGGATCGACTCACACCACGTGGCACGTGAGACAGCCCTGGTGGTAAGCCTCGTGGGAAAGCCTCGAGGGAAAGCCACAGATCCCTTGATCCACGCGAAGGGAAGCGTGACACTGCTGCTACAGCTTGGGAGGAAAGCGCACCTGCATGCCCCACTCAAGACGAGGACTGACTCCCCTGGGGAGACTCCAGAAATTCCCCAAGATCCATGTCATCCCTGGAGAGAATCCTCAGGTTCCGGCACCGCTCCACACAAGGTCTTAGGCCGCGTATTCGACGGGAGAGGAATCCCGAGAGGCCACCGAGCAACTTGTATGGGACTGCCTTTCCTGAGGCCACCACACCCGGTCCTGAGGTCCCCGTGTATGTCGAGAGCACCTGCTGTAACTGGAGAAATCCAGGAGGTTCTGCCCTCCAGGCGAGATGAGGCCCATTTCCGCTGAGGCGTCTGAGGCTAATCACACCTAACCTCTGAACTTCCAAAGGGTCCTTCACACCCTTGCTACAACTCAAGAAGTTCCCCGACATACCCTTCTCCACTCGAGAGGAAGCATAACAGTCCGCCCACATCCAGAGGAGCCCCGTTTCCGCCTCCTAGCTTAAGAGGAGGATTCTTCCCTGCGTGGGTGGGAAAGAATTCCCCGTGTTCCCGTCGCATCTCAAGAGAGGAGATCTCCACAGGAAAGGCGAGAGGGACTCCAGGGTCTTGCCAGCATTCCAAGAGTCCCCCAGATGTCTAAGTCCATTCCAGAAGAACCTGTTTTCCCTGCACTGCCTCGAATTTCACGCGAGGATCGACTCACACCACCGTGGCACGTGGACAGCCCTTTGGAAAGCCTCGTGTGAAAGCCTCAATGGAAAGCGACAGATCCCTTGATCCACACGTCAGAAAGCGTGACACTGCTGCTACAGCTCGTGAGGAATTGGCAGGTGCATGGCCCCACATGAGATGAGGACTGAATCCGTGGCAAGACTCCAGAAGTATGGAAGACCATGTCACACTGGAGAGGCATCCTCAGGTCTGGCCCCGACTCCACACAAAGTCTTAGCACCGCATCGATGGGTGAGGAATCCCTAGAGGCCCCCTGGTAACTCGCATGGGACTGCCTTTCCTGAGGCCACCAGAGCGGGTCCCTGAGGTCCGCATCGTAACTCGAGAGAGCACCTGCCGCAACTGGGTAAAATCCAGGAGGTTCTCCCTCCAGGCGAATGAGGCCCATTTCCCCTGAGCCTATATGCTGTATGTAATTTCCACTGATATTTAGAGCTTCACATACCTGTTAATTAACGTGGCTACAAAGACAGGGCCATTGTCGGATTCTATACTGGTTGGAAACCCAAGTCTGGAATTATTTCTCAAATCAGCGAGCTACTTCATTTTCTTTTTCAGATCAGGTAGGAAGGCCTCTGCCCAACCGGAGAAGGTACCTACTATTCTAGTAAGTCATGATAACAGGTGACTGCCTTTGCTTCCCGAAGGACACTCGCTTTCCCTGCATCCTGAGAACTCCACGTCTCAGCCAGTTGGAAAAGCGCTTCTTGGAGTCATTATTCAGGGGCAACTTCCCTGGAGCCCGGGCCATAGGGAGCGGCTCCACACTCCCAGGAAAGGCAGAGCCACAGCCACACATCTGTCCCATCCCTTTGCTCTGTAGGAGAGCTCTAGTGAGCCTAGGTCTGTCAGGAAAATTCTTGGCTCCTATGGGACACATTCTATGTGTGAAACTGCATCCAGGACCTAGGGGCCACAGGGCGCCTGTTTCTCTCGGGGCGGAGGGTGGGGGCCTGAAGCAGTGCGGCCAGCAACAGCTTCCACATCCATCCAATTGCTCTTTTCTTACCTCTGATAGAACTACTTTGTTCCAGCCTTTGGCAATTTGGAGGCAAGCGGGCCCCACTTCCTCCCAAGGAGGCATGGGACCTACTTTGAGTGGAAAGCCCCTCACGGAGCTGAACCCAGGAAGGCACCCATCATGTCTGACACATTCCTGCATCCTGCTTCTTCATGAGCAATACCGCTATAAGCTAGGAATGTCTTTCAAGGCTCAGAAAGGACAGGGGAGATGCATGGTGCTGCCTCTGGAATTTCGGTCCTCTGAGCAGACCTGGAGGTCTCCCCTTGAAGGAGCTAACCAGTTTCTTCCAAATACAGGCTTGCAAACACACACTGGTGGCTGCCTCTTCTTCCCTGTAGGACGATCACTTTCCCCGCATCCTGTGAACTCTGCATCCAGCCTGCTGGAAAAGCGCTTCTTGGAGGTCATTTTTCAGGGACAATTTTCCCTGGAGCCCGGGCCATAGGGAGGCCCCATGCTCGCTGGGAAAGGCAGAGTCACATCCACAGTCTGTTCTACCCTTTTGCCCTGTAGGAGAGCTCTAGTGAGCCTAGGTCTGTCAGGAAAATTCTTGGCTCCTATGGGGACACACCCTGTGTGTTAACCTGCATATCGGACCTAGGGCCACAGGGCGCCTGTTCCTCTCGGGGGGACCCTGAAGTGGTGCGGCCAGCAACAGCCTGAACATCCATCCGATTGCTCTTTTCTTCCTTCTGATAGAGCTAGCTTTGCTTCTCGCTTTGCATTTCGGAAGCCAGGGGGAGCCCCACCGCTGTTGTCCTGGGGTCTATTGGAGGTACCGGTCTATTGGACCCCAGCATGGCACTCGACCCCTCAGACACACTCCCGCAGCCTCCTTCCCCATGGGCAGGACTGTTCTGACCTAGGAATGTGTTCCCAAGGCTCAGAAAATGCAGGGAGACACACGGCCCTGACTCTGGAACTGAGGCCGTTGGAGCAGGCCTGGAGGTCTGACGTCTGAGACGCCAACACTTGCTGCAAGATACAGGTGTGAAAACACACTCTCTGGGCTGCCTTTCCTTCCTCCAAGGAAGAGAGCTTTTCCAGTCTCCTCCGTGCTGAGTCATACAAGGCTGCAAAGGTCTGGCTTAGAGGGCATTTCTCAGCGGCAATGGCCCTGAGGCCCTGCACCCAGGAGGGATCCTACCCTCCCAGGGAAGTCAAAGCAACCTCCAAACAGCTGTTCTTCATGTTTCCTCTGCAGGAGGGAGCTAGTGAGCCCAGGTCTGTCTGGAACGTTCTTGATCCTGCGGGAAATCATCCTGGGAGCCCACCTGGATACCAGTCGTAGGGGCTAAAATTCGCATTTTCCTTCCTTGGAGCCCTAACGCAGTACAGCTAGCAACTGCTTGAAAATCCATCCTGTTGCTGTTTTCTTCCCTCTGACAGAGCGAGCTTTGCTCCCCATTTTGGGATTTCAGAAGCAAGTGGTGGCCTGCAACTCCTTGCCTGGGTCCATTGGAGGTGCAAGGTGCCCTCGACCAGTGACCCCAGCATGACACCTGGCCCCCTCAGACACACTCCGCAGCCTGCTTCCCCATGGCAGGGCTGCTCTCACTTAGGAATGTGTTTGCAAGGCCAGGAAACTGCAGGGAGACACAAGGCCCTGATTCTGGAATTGAGTCTGTTGGAACAGGCCTGCAGGTCTTCTGTCTAACAAGCCAAACACTTGCTGCAAGATACAGGCCTGAAAACACACTCTTGGCTGCCTTTCCTTCCTCCAAGGAAGAGAGTTTCTCAGCCTCCTGTGGCTGAGAGTCACACAGGGCTGAAAAGCACTTGCTGGGAGATTATTTTTCATTGGCCATGGCCCCTGAGGCCTGTGCTCAGGGAGGGCTCCTCCCTCCCAGGGAAAGTCAAAGGAAGCTCCAAACGGCTGTTCAATCATGTTTCTGAGAGAGTCATTGCCAAGGCAGGTTTTAAGAAGTTCAAGGTCCCAAGGAGAGAGGGTCTAGAATTCTCAAGGAGGAAGGAAGGACAAACTGTTTTTCCCTCTACTTTCCTTAGGATTATATAACAATCATGCATCCTTCTTGAGGACGGTCTCTGGAAAAACCTTCTGGCTAATCCTGTTATCTTAAAATGTAAATTATGGAGTAGGTCTAGTGAGTCTTTACAACCTCCAGACATTCTTTGTTCGTTGTCATAACTTATGGAGAGTATATAACTCCATTACTAACACTAGCAAGGGGTACGCTTTCTGCCCCTTGTAATGTCTCTGTCAGAAGCTTTCTCTATCTCCTTTATCCTTTAATAAAACTCTATTGCACAAAAGCTCTGAGCAATCAAGCCTCGTCTTGGGCCCTGGATTGAATTCTTCTCCTCCATAAGCCAAGAATCCCAGCATCTTTTCGTGTTCAGCAACAATATTTCATTTCCTCTGCAGGAGAGAGCTAGTGAGCTTAGGTCTGTCTGGAACATTCTGGATCCTGTGGGGAAATATCCTGTGCACACATCTGGATACTGGGCCTAGAGGCCAAAATTTGCATTTCTTTCCCGGGGGAGCCTAACGTGGTGTGACTTAGCAACTGCTTGAAAATCCATCCCATTGCTGTTTTCCTCCTTCTGACAGAGCTAGCTTTTGTTCCCTGCTTTGGGATGTCTCAACCGAAGGGCCGGTCCATAGCTACTCGCCTGGGCCCATTGGATGTGCAAGGTGCCCTCGACTAGGTGACCCTAGCATGGCACTCAGCCCGCTCAGACACACTCCCGAGGCTTCTTTCTCATGGGAAGCACTGCTCCAACCTAGGAATGTGTCTGCAATGCTTGGAAAGTGCAGTGAGACACACAGCCCTGACTCTGCAATTGAGGCCCTCAGAGCAAGCCTGCAGCTCTGATGTCTGAGAAGCAAAACACTTGCTGCAAAGAGAGGCCTGAAAACACACTCTCTGTGGATGACTTTCCTTCCTCTAAGGAAGATAGTTTTCCCAGTCTCCTGCTTCCTGAATGTCACACAGCTGGAATGCGCTTGCTTGGAGGTCGTGATTCAGTGGCAATGACCCCTGAGGCCCTTTGCCCAGGGAGGGCTCCCACACTCACAGGCAAATCAAAGCAACTTCCAAGTGAGTCAGCTCTTCACATCAAGTGGCCAAAGTATTGGAGTTTCAGGTTCAGTATTAGTCCTTCCAATGTATATTCAGACCTGATTTCCTTTAGGATGGAGTTTGTGTCTCCTTGTAGTCTAAGCGACCTACAAGCATCTTCTCCAACACCACAGTTCAAAAGCATCCAATTTTCAGCTGTCACTTTCTTTATAGTACATCTTTCATATCCATCCATGACATATGGAAAAACCATAGCCTTGACTGGATGGATCTTTTTGGCAAAGCAACGTCTCGGCTTTTTAATATGCTGTCTATTTTGGTCATCACTTTTCTTCCAAGTCATAAATATGTTTTAAGTTCATGGAGGCAGCCATCACCTGCAGTGATTTCCAAGCCCCCAAAAATAGTCCGCTGCTGTTTCCAATGTTTCCCATCTATTTGCCATGAAGTGATGAGACTGGATGCAATGATTTTAGTTTTCTGAATGCTGAGCTTTAAGCTAACTTTTTCACTCTCCTCTTTCACTTTCATCAGGAGACTCTTTAGTTCTTCTTCACTTTCTGCCATAAGGGTGGTGTCATCTGCATATCTGAGATTATTGATATTTCTCCCAGCAATCTGGATTCCAGCGTGTGCTTCCTCCAGCCCAGTGTTTCTCATGATGTACTCTGCATATAAGTTAAATAAGCAGGCTGACAATATACAGCCTTGACATATTCCTTTTCCTATTAAGAACCAGTCTGTTGTTCCATGTCCAGTTCGAACTGTTTCTTCCTGACCTGCATACAGGTTTCTTAAGAGACAGGTCAGGTGGTCTGGTATTCCCATCTCTTTCAGAATTTTTCCCAGTTTATTGTGATCCACACAGTCAAAGGCTTTGGCATAGTCAAAAAGCAGAAATAGATGTTTTTTTCTGGAACTCTCTTGCTTTTTGAATGATCCAGTGGATGTTGGCAGTTTGATCTCTGGTTTCTCTGCATTTTTTAAATCCCTCTTGAACATTTGGAAGTTCACAGTTCATGTGAACTTGGAGAATTTTGAGCATTACTTTACTAGTGTGTGAGATGAGTGCAATTGTGCAGCACCTTGAATATTTTTGTCATTGCCTTTCTTTTGGGATTGGAATGAAAACTGACCTAATGACTAGATGTTTTCAACTGCATATGCTGAAAGAACTGGCTGTGCAGTTTTGAAGAAAAAAAAAAATCATTTTAACCCATTTTCTCTGAAGTGCAAGGCATATCATGGCCATCCCTGAGTCATAAAAATCACCTTTTCTTTATGTAGTCATAGTTTCATGCCTAAATTATATGCCAACTCGTGCTCAAAATGGACTCTGATGTCAGGGGCAGATCAACTAATAAAAAGCTTGGATTGTCCCTCTGGAGGAAAGTGA
>NW_017217266.1:0-12651 GCF_001704415.2 Capra hircus | reverse complement strand
GCGTCTCGAGGCTAATCACACCTTACCTCTGGAACTTCCAAAAGGGTCCTTCACACCCTTGCTGCAACTCAAGAAGTTTCCTCAGCGGAAATGGGCCTCATCTCGCCTAGAGGGGAGAACCTCCTGGATTTTCTCGAGTTGCGGCAGGTGCTCTTGACTTACGACGGGGACCTCAGGGACCCGCTATGGTGGCCTCAGGAAAGGCAGTCGCCTTGCGAGTAGCTCGGGGTCTCTCGGATTCCTCTCCCGTCGATGCCGGGCCTAAGATCTTGTGTGGAGTGGGTGCCGGAACCTGAGGTTCCTCTCCAGTGCTGACATGGATCTTGGGTACTTCTGGAGTCTCCCCAGTGGAGTCAGCCCCTCGTCTCGAGTGGGGGAATGCACGTGCGCTTTCCTCCTGAGCTGTAGCAGCAGTGTCGTGCTTCCATTCGCGTGGATCAAGGGATCTGTGGCTTTTCCCTAGGGCTTTCCCACGAGGCTTTCCAGGAGGCTTTCCCACGAGGCTTTCCCACAGGGCTGTCCCACGTGCCACCGTGGTGTAAGTCGATCCTCGGCTTGAAACGTCAAGGCAGTGCAGGGAAAACATGTTTCCCTGGAATGGACTGCAGACATTCTGGGGGACTCTGGGAATCGGTAGGCACGACCCTGGAGTTCCTCTCGCCTTTCCTGTGGAGAGCGCCTGCCTCTTGAGATGCGACGGGAACGCCGGGAATTCTTTCCAGACCACGCAGGGAAAGGATCCCTCCTCTCGAGCTAGGAGAGCGGAAACGGGGCTCCTCTGGATGTGGGCGGGACTCTCGTGCTTCCTCTCGAGTGGAGACGGGTATGTCGGGAACTTCTTGAGTTGGCAGCAAGGGTGTGAAGGACCCTTTGGAAGTTCCAGAGGTTAGGTGTGATTAGCCTCGAGACGCCTCAGCGGAAATGGGCCTCATCTCGCCTGGAGGGGAGAACCTCCTGGATTTTCTCGAGTTGCGGCAGGTGCTCTCGACTTACGACCGGGACCTCAGGGACCGCTCTGGTGGCCTCAGGAAAAGGCCATTCCCCATGCGAGTTGCTGGCGGGGCCTCTCGGGATTCCTCTCCGTCGATACCGGGGCCTAAGACCTTGTGTGGAGTCAGGTGCCGGAACCTGAGGATTCCTCTCCAGTGCTGACATGGATCTTGGGGTACTTCTGGAGTCTCCCCAGGGGAGTCAGTCCTCGTCTCGAGTGGGGCATGCACGTGCGCTTTCCTCCCGAGCTGTAGCAGCAGTGTCGCGCTTCCTTCGCGTGGATCAGGGTATCTGTGGCTTTCCCTCGAGGCTTTCCCACGAGGCTTTCCACGAGGCTTTCCCACCGAGGCTTTCCCACAGGGCTGTCCCACGTGCCACCGTTGGTGTGAGTCGATCCTCGGCTTGAACGTCGAGGCATTGCAGGGAAAACAGGTTTTCCCTGGAAGTGGACTGAGACATCTGGGGGACCATGGAATGGTGCCAGGACCCTGGAGTTCCATCTCGCCTTTCCTGTGGAGAGCGCCTCCTCTTGAGATGGACGGGAAACGCCAGGAATTCTTTCCCGACCACGCAGGGAAAGGATCCCTCCTCTCGAGATAGGAGGCGGAAACGGGGCTCCTCTGGTATGTGGGCGGGTACTCTCGTGCTTCCTCTCTGAGTGGAGACGGGTATGTCGGGGAACTTCTTGAGTTGCAGGCAAGGGTGTGAGGGACCCTTTGGTAAGTTCCAGAGTTTAGGTGTGATTTGCCTCGAGACACCTCAGCGGAAATGGGCCTCATCTCGCCTGGAGGGGAGAACCTCCCTGGATTTTCTCGAGTTGGGCAGGTGCTCTCTGACTTACGACGGGGACCTCAGGGACCCGCTCTGGTGGCCTCAGGAAAGCCAGTCCCCATGCGAGTTGCTCGGGGGCCTCTCGGGATTCCTCTCCCGTCCGATGCGGGGCCTAAGACCTTGTGTGGAGTCGGTGCCGGAACCTGAGGATTCCTCTCCAGTGCTGACATGGATCTTGGGGTACTTCTGGAGTCTCCCAGTGGAGTCAGTCCTCGTCTCGAGTGGGGGCATGCACGTGCGCTTTCCTCCCGAGCTGTAGCAGCAGTGTCACGCTTCCCTTCGCTGTGGATCAAGGGATCTGTGGCTTTCCCTCGAGGCTTTCCCACGGAGGCTTTCCCACGAGGCTTTCCCACAGGGCTTGTCCCACGTGCCACCGTGGTGTGAGTCGATCCTCGGCTTGAAAGTCGAGGCAGTGCAGGGAAAACAGGTTTCCCTGGAATGGACTGAGACATCTGGGGGACTCTGGGAATGGTGGCACGACCCTGGAGTTCCTCTCGCCTTTCCTGTGGAGAGCGCCTCGCTCTTGAGATGCGACGGGAACGCCGGGAATTCTTTCCCGACCACGCAGGGAAAGGATCCCTCCTCTCGAGCTAGGAGGCGGAATACGGGGCTCCTCTGGATGTGGGCGGGACTCTCGTGCTTCCTCTCGAGTGGAGACGGGTATGTCGGGGAACTTCTTGAGTTGCAGCAAGGGTGTGAAGGACCCTTTGGAAGTTCCAGAGTTTAGGTGTGATTTAGCCTCGAGACGCCTCAGCGGAAATGGGCCTCATCTCGCCTGGAGGGGAGAACCTCCTGGATTTTCTCGAGTTGCGGCAGGTGCTCTCTGACTTACGACGGGGACTTCAGGGACCCGCTCTGGTGGTCTCAGGAAAGGCCAGTCCCCTTGCGAGTTGCTCGGGGGCCTCTCGGGATTCCTCTCCCAGTCGATGCCGGGGCCTAAGATCTTGTGTGGAGTCGGTGCCGGAACCTGAGGATTCCTCTCCAGTGCTGACATGGATCTTGGGGTACTTTCTGGAGTCTCCCCAGGGGAGTCAGTCCTCGTCTCGAGTGGGGGCATGCACGTGCGCTTTCCTCCCGAGCTGTAGCAGCAGTGTCAGCGCTTTCCCTTCGCGTGGATCAAGGGATCTGTGGCTTTCCCTCGAGGCCTCCGAGGCTTTCCCACGAGGCTTTCCCACGAGGCTTTCCAGAGCCACAGGGCTGTCCCACGTGCCACCGTGGTGTGAGTCGATCCTCGGCCTTGAAAGTCGAGCAGTGCAGGGAAAACAGGTTTCCCTGGAATGGACTGAGACATCTGGGGGACTCTGGGAATGGTGGCACGACCCTGGAGTTCCTCTCGCCTTTCCTGTGGAGAGCGCCTCCTCTTGAGATGCGACGGGAAACGCCGGGAATTCTTTTCCGACCACGCAGGGAAAGGATCCCTCCTCTCGAGCTAGGAGGCGGAACGGGGCTCCTCTGGATGTGGCCGGGACTCTCGTGCTTCCTCTCAAGTGGAGACGGGTATGTCGGGGAACTTCTTGAGTTGCAGCAAGAGGTGTGAAGGACCCTTTTGGAAGTTCCAGATGTTAGAAGTGATTAGCCTCGGAGACGCCTCAGCGGAAATGGGCCTCATCTCGCCTGGTAGAGGAGAACCTCCTGTATTTTCTGGAGTTGTGACAGGTGCTCTCGACATACGACGGGGACCTCAGGGACCCGCTCTGGTGGCCTCAGGAAAGGCCAGTCCCCATGCGAGTTGCTCGGGGGCCTTTCAGGATTCCTCTCCCGTCAATTCCGGGGCCTATGATCTTGTGTGGAGTCGGTGCCGGAACCTGAGGATTCCTCTCCAGTGCTGACATGGATCTTGGGGTACTTCTGGAGTCTCCCCAGGGGAGTCAGTCCTCGTCTCGAGGGGGGGCATGCACGTGCGCTTTCCTCCCGAGCTGTAGCAGCAGTGTCACGCTTCCCTTCGCGTGGATTAAGGGATCTGTGGCTTTCCTCTCGAGGCTTTCCCACGAGGCTTTCCCACGAGGTTTCCTTTTCCCACAAGGCTTTCCCACAGGGCTGTCACACGTGCCACCGTGGTGTGAGTCGATCCTCGGCGTGAAAGTCGACGCAGTGCTGGGAAAACAGGTTTCCCTGGAATGGACTGAGACATCTCGAGGACTCTGGGAATTGGTGGCACGACCCTGGAGTTCCTCTCGCCTTTCCTGTGGAGAGCGCCTCCTCTTGAGATGCGACGGAAATGCCGAGAATTCTTTCCCGACCACGCAGGGAAAGGATCCCTCCTCTCGAGCTAGGAGGCGGAAACGGGGCTCCTCTGGATGTGGGCGGGACTATCGTGCTTCCACTCGAGTGGAGACGGTTATGTCGCGGAACTTCTTGAGTTGCAGCAAGGGTGTGAAGGACCCTTTGTAAGTTCCAGAGGTAGGTGTGATTAGCCTCGAGACGCCTCAGCGAAAATGGGCCTCATCTCGCCTGGATGGGAGAACCTCCTGGATTTTCTCGAGTTGCGGCAGGTGCTCTCGACTTACGAAGGGGACCTCAGGGACCAGCTCTAGAGGATTGAGGAAAGGCCAGTCCCCATTCGAGTTGCTTGGGGGCCTCTCAGGATTCCTCTCCCGTCGATGCCCGGGCCTAAGGTCTTGTGTGGAATCGGTGCCGGAAACCGAGGATTCCAATCCAGTGCTGATATGGATCTTGGGGTACTTCTGGAGTCTCCCCAGGGGAGTCAGTCCTCGTCTCGAGTGGGGGCATGCACGTGCGCTTTCCTCCCGAGCTGTAGCAGCAGTGTCACGCTTCCCTTCGCGAGCATCAAGGGATCAGGGGCTTTCCCTCGAGGCTTTCCAACAGGCTGTCCCACGTGCCATCGTGGTGTGAGTCGATCCTCGGCTTGAAAGTCGAGGCAGAGCAGGGAAAACAGGTTTCCCTGGAATGGACTGAGACATCTGGGGAACTCTGGGAATGTGGTACGACACTGGAGTTCCTCTCGCCTTTCCTGTGAAGAGCGCCTCCACTTGAGATGCGACGGGAACGCCGGGAATTCTTTCCCGACCACGCAGGGAAAGGATCCCTCCTCTCGAGCTAGGAGGCGGAACCGGGGCTCCTCTTGATGTGGGCGGGACACTCGTGCTTCCTCTCGAGTGGAGTCGGGTATGTCGGGGAACTTCTTGAGTTGCAGCAAGGGTGTGAAGGACCCTTTGGAAGTTCCAGAGGTTAGGTGTGATTAGCCTCGAGACGCCTCAGAGGAAATGGGCCTCATCTCGCCTGGACGGGAGAACCTCCTGGATTTTCTCGAGTTGCGGCAGGTGCTCTCGACTTACGACGGGGACCTCAGCGACCCCGCTCTGGTGGCCTCAGGAAAGGCCAGTCCCCTTTCGAGTTGCTCGGGGGCCTCTCGGGGCCGCTCTCGGGTTTCCTCTCCCGTCGATGCTGGGGCCTAAAACCTTGTGTGGAGTCAGTGCCGGAACCTGAGGATTTCTCTCCAGTGCTGACATGGATCTTGGGGTACTTCTGAAGTCTCCCGAGGGGAGTCAGTCCTCGTCTCGAGGGGGGCATGCACGTGCGCTTTCCTCCCGAGCTGTAGCAGCAGTGTCACGTTTCCCTTCGCGTGGATCAAGGGATCAGGGGCTTTCCCTCGAGGCTTTCCCACGAGCCTTTCCCACGAGGCTTTCCCACAGGGCTGTCCCACGTGCCACCGTGGTGTGAGTCGATCCTCGGCTTGAAAGTCGAGGCAGTGCAGGGAAAACAGGTTTCCCTGGAATGGACTGAGACATCTGGGGGACTCTGGGAATGTGGCACGACCCTGGAGTTCCTCTCGCCTTTCCTGTGGAGAGCGCCTCCACTTGAGATGCGACGGGAACGCCGGGAATTCTTTCCCGACCACGCAGGGAAAGGATACCTCCTCTCGAGCTAGGAGGCGGAAACGGGGCTCCTCTGGATGTGGGCGGGACTCTCGTGCTTCCTCTCGAGTGGAGACGGGTATGTCTGGGAATTTCTTGAGTTGCAGCAAGGGTGTGAAGGACCCTTTGGAATTTCCAGAGTTTAGGTGTGATTAGCCTCGGAGACGCCTCAGCGGAAATGGCTCTCAACTCGCCTGGAGGGGAGAACCTCCTGGATTTTCTCGAGTTGTGGCAGGTGCTCTTGACTTACGACAGGGACCTCAGGGACCCGCTCTGGTGGCCTCAGGAAAGGCCAGTCCCCTTGCGAGTTGCTCGGGAGCCTCGCGGGATTCCTCTCCCGTCGATGCCAGGGCCTAAGACCTTGTGTGGAGTCGGTTCCGAAACCTGAGGATTCCTCTCCAGCGCTGACATGGATCTTGGGGTACTTCTGCAGTCTCCCCAGGGGAGTCAGTCCGAGTCTCAAGTGGGGGCATGCACGTGCTCTTTCCTCCCGAGCTGTAGCAGCAGTGTCACGCTACCCTTCGCGTGGATCAAGGGATCTGTGGCTTTCCCTCGAGGCTTTCCAGGAGGTTTTCCCATGAGGCTTTCCCACAGGGCTGTCCCACGTGCCACCGTGGTGTGAGTCGATCCTCGGCTTGAAAACGAAGCAGTGCAGGGAAACAGGTTTCCCTGGAAAGGACTGAGACATCTGGAGGACTCTGGTAATGGTGGCACGACCCTGGAGTTCTGCTTGCCTTACTTGTGGAGAGTGCCGCCTCTTGAGATGCGAGGGGAACGCCGGAAATTCTTTCACGAGCACACAGGGAATGAATCCTTCCTCTCGAGCTAGGAGGCAGAAGGGGGCTCCTCTGGATGTGGGCGGGACTCTCGTGCTTCCTCTTGGGTGGAGACGGGTATGTCGGGGAATTTCTTGAGTTGCAGCAAGGGTGTGAAGGACCCTTTGGAAGTTCCAGAGTTTAGGTGTGATTAGCCTCGAGACGCCTCAGCGGAAATGGCTCTCATCTCGCTTGGAGGGGAGAACCTCCTGGATTTTCTCGAGTTGCGGCAGGTGCTCTTGACTTACGACAGGGACCTCAGGGACCCGCTCTGGTGGCCTCAGGAAAGGCCAGTCCCCAAGCGAGTTCCTCGGGGGCCTCTCGGGATTCCTCTCCCGTCGATGCCGGGGCCTAAGGCTGCCGGGAGCCAGTGTGAGGAAGCCCGCCCGTGACAAGGTTATGAGGAAGGAAGCTGACATACGCAAGGCGTGCTCAGACTTCAGGGACCCCTCTGGAAATTTTTAAGCATGTACCCCAACAAAAATCTGCCGGTTTTTGTGCTCTGCTTTTTCACTCTTCTGACCTTTTCTGGAAAAAGTCAATTCAGGGCGTTAGTCTTCTGCATTTGAAAGAGTGTTTCAATCCAAAAACCCTCTGATGGCTTTCTAGCCTGCCTGTAGAACTCGTACAGCTGCGCTTGTGATTGTTTGAGGCCTCCTGACCGCCGGAGGCACAGGAAGCTTAAAACATCCTAGGAATGCAGGAGCTTCTGAGGAGTCAGAATCTTTAGAATAGGACTGATTAAAAGTTTCATTTTTTGGGTCAATGCTTGCTGCCAAATTTTCATATCCTTTATTTTTAGATATAGTTGGTATGTGAAAAACAAGTAGTAGACCTGGTATTAGCAACATTAGATCTTTGAGTTAAGTACCTTCTTTGTTATAACCCACTGCACCTTTGTTCTATAGAGATGTAACTTTAGTGCTTTAAGGAGATGCAGATTAAAGAAAAACACTTCAGGGGAAACAAAATTAACATTCATTAAGGAAGAGAGCGAAAAAGTGTTAACAAGCCTCTTGGCCAGAAGATAATGTAAATTACCTGAGACCTTTTGTATACAAAATGATATACAGAAAGAATCTGGGTTGCGAACACTACATAATTTTGTGTTATCCATTGATCTTCCATGTATTATCAAAAGTATAAAAGACCTGCTGAACAATAAAGGAGGAGGCCAGGGGCCGGGGGCCAGTTTCTCGGACCAGCTTCTCGAACTAGTCTCTCAGCCTGGTTTCTTGGGACTCTGGCTCCCCCTGTGTCTTTCTCCCTCTTTCTTCTTCTCTACCTTTCCTTCTCTCTGCTCTTTACTATAACTTCAGGCTGAATCTCCACATGGAGTGCGGAGGCTCGCCAGGTCTACTTACTTGGCCTGGCTGTTAAGACCCGCATGAAAGGGAGCTTAAGGCGAGGCACCCTTAGATATTCAAGCGGGCGCCGGTGGCCCAACGTAGGTGGTGCAAATTCCTTGTCTGGAATTTTATTGGCCGTCCGCGAAAACCAAGCTATTCAGCACTCTTCCTCCACTTAATCTTCTTACTACACTATAGTTTCCTAATGTAATCTTACATTAATAAATAAACAAGTCTTTCCGACACCAACGCCGTCCACCCTTCGAATTCCCTGGATCCACCGGGGCTGGACCCCGGCATAAGACCTTGTGTGGATTCGGTGCCGGAACCTGAGGATTCCTCTCCAGTGCTGACATGGATCTTGGGGTACTTTCTGGAGTCTCCCCAGGGGAGTCAGTCCTCGTCTTGAGTGGGGGCATGCACGTGCGCTTTCCTCCCGAGCTGTAGCAGCAGTGTCCGCTTCCCTTCGCGTGGATCAAGGGATCTGTGTCTTTCCTCGAGCCTTCCCATGAGGCTTTCCCACAGGGCTGTCCACGTGCCACCGTGGTGTGAGTCGATCCTCGGCTTGAAAGTCGAGGCAGTGCAGGGAAAACAGTTTTCCCTGGAATGGACTGAGATATCCGGGGGACTCTGGAATGGTGGCACGACCCTGGAGTTCCTCTCGCCTTTCCTGTGGAGAGCGCTTCCTCTTGAGATGCGACGGGAACGCCGGGAATTCTTTCCCGACCACGCAGGGAAAGGATCCCTCCCCTCGAACTAGGAGGCGGAAACCGGGGCTCCTCTGGATGTGGGCGGGACTCTCGTGCTTCCTCTCGAGTGGAGACGGGTATGTCGGGGAACTTCTTGAGTTGCAGCAAGGGTGTGAAGGACCCTTTGGAAGTTCCAGATATTAGATGTGATTAGCCTCGAGACTCCTCAGCGGAAATGGGCCTCATCTCGCCTGGAGGGGAGAACCTCCTGGATTTTCTCGAGTTGCGTCAGGTGCTCTCTGACTTCCGACGGGGACCTCAGGGACCCGCTCTGGTGGACTCAGGAAAGGCCAGTCCCCATGCGAGTTGCTCGGGGGCCTCTCGGGATTCCTCTCCTGTCGATGCCGGGGCCTAAGACCTTGTGTGGACTCGGTGCCGGAACCTGAGGATTCCTCTCCAGTGCTGACATGGATCTTGGGGTACTTCTGGTGTCTCCCCAGGGGAGTCAGTCCTCGTCTCGAGTGGGGGCATGCACGTGCCCTTTCCTCCCGAGCTGTAGCAGCAGTGTCATGCTTCCCTATGCGTGGATCAAGGGTATGCGGCATTCCCTCGAGGCTTTCCCACGAGGCTTTCCCACGAGGCTTTTCCACAGGGCTGTCCCACCTGTCCACCGATGTTGTGAGTCGATCCTCGGCTTGAAAGTCGAGGCAGTGCATTGAAAACAGATTTCCCTGGAATGTACTGAGACATCTGGGGGACTCTGGGAATGGTGGCACGACCCTGGAGTTCCTCTCGCCTTTCCTGTGTACAGAGAGCCTCCTCTTGAGATGGTCGGGAACGCCGGAAATTCTTTCCCCGACCACGAAGGGAAAGGATACCTCCTCTCGAGGTAGCAGGCGGAAACGGGGCCCCTCTGGATGTAGGCGGGACTCTCGTGCTTCCTCTTGGGTGGAGACGGGTATGTCGGGGAATTTCTTGAGTTGCAGCAAGGGTGTGAAGGACCCTTTGGAAGTTCCAGAGTTTAGGTGTGATTAGCCTCGAGACGCCTCAGCGGAAATGGCTCTCATCTCGCTTGGAGGGGAGAACCTCCTGGAGTTTTCTCGAGTTGCGGCAGGTGCTCTTGACTTACGACAGGGACCTCAGGGACCCGCTCTGGTGGCCTCAGGAAAGGCCAGTCCCCAAGCGAGTTCCTCGGGGCCTCTCGGGATTCCTCTCCCGTCGATGCCGGGGCCTAAGGCTGCCGGGAGCCAGTGTGAGGAAGCCCGCCCGTGACAAGGTTATGAGGAAGGAAGCTGACATACGCAAGGCGTGCTCAGACTTCAGGGACCCCTCTGGAAATTTTTAAGCATGTACCCCAACAAAAATCTGCCGGGTTTTTGTGCTCTGCTTTTTCACTCTTCTGACCTTTTCTGGAAAAAGTCAATTCAGGGCGTTAGTCTTCTGCATTTGAAAGAGTGTTTCAATCCAAAAACCCTCTGATGGCTTTCTAGCCTGCCTGTAGAACTCGTACAGCTGCGCTTGTGATTGTTTGAGGCCTCCTGACCGCGGAGGCACAGGAAGCTTAAAACATCCTAGGAATGCAGGAGCTTCTGAGGAGTCAGAATCTTTAGAATAGGACTGATTAAAAGTTTCATTTTTTGGGTCAATGCTTGCTGCCAAATTTTCATATCCTTTATTTTTAGATATAGTTGGTATGTGAAAAAACAAGTAGTAGACCTGGTATTAGCAACATTAGATCTTTGAGTTAAGTACCTTCTTTGTTATAACCCACTGCACCTTTGTTCTATAGAGATGTAACTTTAGTGCTTTAAGGAGATGCAGATTAAAGAAAAACACTTCAGGGGAAACAAAATTAACATTCATTAAGGAAGAGAGCGAAAAAGTGTTAACAAGCCTCTTGGCCAGAAGATAATGTAAATTACCTGAGACCTTTTGTATACAAAATGATATACAGAAAGAATCTGGGTTGCGAACACTACATAATTTTGTGTTATCCATTGATCTTCATGTATTATCAAAAGTATAAAAGACCTGCTGAACAATAAAGGAGGAGGCCAGGGGCCGGGGGCCAGTTTCTCGGACCAGCTTCTCGAACTAGTCTCTCAGCCTGGTTTCTTGGACTCTGGCTCCCCCTGTGTCTTTCTCCCTCTTTCTTCTTCTCTACCTTTCCTTCTCTCTGCTCTTTACTATAACTTCAGGCTGAATCTCCACATGGAGTGCGGAGGCTCGCCAGGTCTACTTACTTGGCCTGGCTGTTAAGACCCGCATGAAAGGGAGCTTAAGGCGAGGCACCCTTAGATATTCAAGCGGGCGCCGGTGGCCCAACGTAGGTGGTGCAAATTCCTTGTCTGGAATTTTATTGGCCGTCCGCGAAAACCAAGCTATTCAGCACTCTTCCTCCACTTAATCTTCTTACTACACTATAGTTTCCTAATGTAATCTTACATTAATAAATAAACAAGTCTTTCCGCACCAACGCCGTCCACCCTTCGAATTCCCTGGATCCACCGGGGCTGGACCCCGGCATAAGACCTTGTGTGGATTCGGTGCCGGAACCTGAGGATTCCTCTCCAGTGCTGACATGGATCTTGGGGTATTTCTGGAGTCTCCCCAGGGGAGTCAGTCCTCGTCTCGAGTGGGGGCATGCACGTGCGCTTTCCTCCCGAGCTGTAGCAGCAGTGTCACGCTTCCCTTCGCGAGGATCAAGGGATCTGTGGCTTTCCCACGAGGCTTTCCCACAGGGCTGTCCCATGTGCCACCGTGGTGTGAGTCGATCCTCGGCTTGAAAGTCGAGGCAGCGCAGGGAAAACAGGTTTCCCTGGAATGGACTGAGACATCTTGGGGACTCTGGGAATGGGGCCTGATCCTGGAGTTCTTCTCGCCTTTCCTGTGGAGAGCGCCTCCTCTTGAGATGCGACGGAACGCTAGGAATTCTTTCCCGACCACGCAGGGAAAGGAACCCTCCTCTCGAGCTAGCAGGCGGAAACGGGGCACTCTGGATATGGGCGGGACACTCCCATTCCTCTAGAGTGGAGACGGGTATGTCGGGGAACTTCTTGAGTTGCAGCAAGGGTGTGAAAGACCCTTTGGAAGTTCCAGAGTTTAAGTGTGATTACCCCCTACTTGCCTCAGCGGAAAATGGGCGTCATATCGTCTGGAGGGGAGAACCTCCTGGATTTTCTCGAGTTGTGGCAGGTGCTCTCGACTTACGACAGGGACCTCAGGGACCCGCTCTGGTGGCCTCAGGAAAGGCCAGTCCCCTTGCGAGTTGCTCGGGGCCTCGCGGGATTCCTCTCCCGTCGATGCCAGGGCCTAAGACCTTGTGTGGAGTCGTTCCGAAACCTGAGGATTCCTCTCCAGCGCTGACATGGATCTTGGGTACTTCTGCAGTCTCCCCAGGGGAGTCAGTCCGAGTCTCAAGTGGGGGCATGCACGTGCTCTTTCCTCCCGAGCTGTAGCAGCAGTGTCACGCTACCCTTCGCGTGGATCAAGGGATCTGTGGCTTTCCCTCGAGGCTTTCCAGGAGGTTTTTCCCATGAGGCTTTCCACAGGGGCTGTCCCACGTGCCACCGTGGTGTGAGTCGATCCTCGGCTTGAAAACGAGCAGTGCAGGGAAACAGGTTTCCCTGGAATGGACTGAGACATCTGGAGGACTCTGGTAATGGTGGCACGACCCTGGAGTTCTGCTTGCCTTACTTGTGGAGAGTGCCGCCTTTGAGATGCGAGGGAACGCCGGAAATTCTTTCCGACACACAGGGAAAGGATCCCTCCTCTCGAGCTAGGAGGCGAAGGGGGCTCCTCTGGATGTGGGCGGGACCTCTCGTGCTTCCTCTTGGTGGAGACGGGTATGTCGGGGAATTCTTGAGTTGCAGCAAGGTGTGAAGGACCCTTTGGAAGTTCCAGAGTTTAGGTGTGATTAGCCTCGAGACGCCTCAGCGGAAATGGCTCTCATCTCGCCTGGAGGGGAGAACCTCCTGGATTTTCTCGAGTTGCGGCAGGTGCTCTTGACTTACGACAGGGACCTCAGGGACCCGCTCTGGTGGCCTCAGGAAAGCCAGTCCCAAGCGAGTTGCTCGGGGCCTCTCGGGATTCCTCCTCCGTC
>NW_017217265.1:0-12651 GCF_001704415.2 Capra hircus | reverse complement strand
AAGCTATGCCCCAGCACAAGTCTTACAATGTCCTCAGGCAGGGGACTAGCCACTGGAATCTGAGTCAGGAGTTATTATTATTAAGGTGGTGGAACTGAGGTCCAGGCCTGAGCTACCTGGGGTTGTTTGGTACGGCTTGTTATCTCTGTTTAGCAGGACATTTTGGCAAAAAATGTTCTATTTGGCCTCAAGAGAAACACCTTGCATTTGTAAAGTCCTTTTTATTACGAATATTTTTTTTTGTTTGTTTTTCTTCCTTTTTTTTTTTTTTTGGATGAGGCCCCTCCTGAGGGGATTTTATGCAAGGAGCAAGCTGTTTTAAAAGCTCTTTTGCTCAAAAATATTGTCACTATCGTTTTCAAACTTAAGCAATGTTCTGGGAGGCTTTGGATATAAAGTGGGGAGTTCTTAAGCCCTGGGGAGGCGCAAGCAGAGGTTGCAGTGGTCGCCTTAAATAAGATAACTTTTTTTAAAGGTTTGGTTTGTGTGTAGAGGGGGAGGGGGCTCTCCAGGGCGCGGCCGCTGCGTCCTGTAAGCACCCTCCTTCCTCGGGAGGAAGAGTAGTCTCTCTCCTTTTGTTTGCCAATGGCAGAAAATACGATCTGCATAGAAGGTGGAGACCCACTACCATTTACCGCTATAGCCTCTCCCATAGGCTATCTAACAGCCTCATGACAGGGGTCCAGAACATTTGTAATCATATTTTACAGAGCAAAAGCATTTACAGGCCCATGCAAAGTATAGTAAGTTTTTAGCTGTTTTGTTAGCTTCACCCAAGTATCTAAATCCCTTTTTTGGAAACCAAGGACATTGCTCTCGTAACAGTAGTCTTTTAATCTTTAATTTGTCTTTTTTGTTTAACAGTTACAAAATTACTTGTATAAAGAGGTGTCATTGTTTTGAGTCATTGTTACCCATGTCAGAAAATTAAGAGTTATAGAAAAGTCTGCCTTGACAAAAAGGTTTTACCTTAGCCAAGGGGGGTTTTGTTTTAAACCCTAAGATAGCAGGTTTCTTTTCAACCTCTAGAGCACCAGGTTTCTCTTAAACCCTTGAACACTTCCCACTCCTCCTCACCCTGTCTATCCTACAGGGGGGTCCGCGGCACCCTGAGTGGGGTCCTAGCCGTCCCGAACACTCAACATTGGGGGGAGTACCCGAAAGTACTCCGGGGGAGTGATTAAGTCACTCCGGGGGGAGCAACAGAGAGTGCTCCGGGGGAGCAACAGAGAGTGCTCCGGGGGAGCTTTTGCTCCGAGGAACCTACCTTCGAATAGCCTGTTCCGGGCGCCACTTGCCGGGGTCCAGCCCCGGTGGATCCAGGGAATTCGAAGGGTGGACGGCGTTGGCGTGGAAAGACTTGTTTATTTATTAATGTAAGATTAGATTAGGAAACTATAGTGTAGTAAGAAGATTAAGTGGAGGAAGAGGGCTGAATAGCTTGGTTTACGCGGAAGGCCAATAAAATTCCAGACAAGGAATTTGCACCATCTACGCTGGGCCACCGGCGCCCGCTTGAATATCTAAGGGTGCCTCGCCTTAAGCTCCCTTTCGCGCGCGGTCTTAACAGCCGGGGCAAGTAAGTAGACCTGGCGAGCCTCCGCGCCCCAGATGGAGATTCAGCCTGAAGTTAAAGTAAAGAGCAGAGAGAGGGGAAGGGGAGAGAAGAGGAGAGAGAGAGACATGGGGGGAGCCAGAGTCCCAAGAAACCAGGCGAGAGACTAGTTCGAGAAACTGGTCCGAGAAACTGGTCCCCGGCCCTGGCCCCCCCCGTCCTTTATTGTTCAGAAGGCCTTTTATACTTTTGATAAAACACGGAGATCAATGGGTAACACAGAATTATGTAGCGTTCGCAGCCCAGACTCTTTCTATACATCATTTTGTATACAAAAGGTCTCAGGTGATTTACATTATCTTCTGGCCAAGAAGCTTGTTAACACTTTTTATCTCTCTTCCTTAATGAATGTTGATTTCCCCTGAAGTGATTTTCTTTAATTTGCATCTCCTTAAAGCATTAAAGTTACATCTCTATAGAACAAAAGGTGCGGATATAACAAAGAAGGTACTTAACTCGAAGATCTAATGTTGCTAATACCAGGTCTACTACTTGTTTTTCTATATACCAACTATATCTAAAAATAAAGGATATGAAAATTTGGCAGCAAGCATTGACCCAAAAAATGAAACCTTTAATCAGTCCTATTCTAAAGATTTTGACTCCTCGGAAGCTCCTACATTCCTAGGATGTTTTAAGCTTCCTGTGCCTCCTGCGGTCAGGAGGCCTCAAACAATCACATGCGCAGCTGTACGAGTCCTGCAGGCAGGCTAGAAAGCCATCAGAGGGTTTTTGGATTGAAACACTCTTTCAAATGCAGAAGACTAAAGCCCTGAATTGACTTTTTCCAGAAAATGTCAGAAGAGTGGAAAAGCAGAGCACAAAAGCCGGGCAGATTTTTGCTGGGGTACATGCTTACGAATTTCCAGAGGGGTCCCTGAAGTCTGAGCACGCCTTGCGTATGTCAGCTTCCTTCCTCATGACCTTGTCATGGGCGGGATTCCTCACACTGGCTCCCGGCACCCGCCCACATCCAAAGGAGCCCCGTTTCCGC
This sequence comes from Capra hircus, assembly GCF_001704415.2. Classification (NCBI taxonomy): domain Eukaryota; kingdom Metazoa; phylum Chordata; class Mammalia; order Artiodactyla; family Bovidae; genus Capra; species Capra hircus. Next base: position 10,042 of record NW_017217265.1, on the reverse strand, counting down.
CTCTTTGCTCGAGATGAGGGATCCTTTCCCTACTTGGTCGAAAAAGAATTCCCGAGGTTCCCGTCGCATCTCAAGAGGAGGCCCTCTCCACAGGAAAGGGATAGGTACTCCAGGTCAGGCCACCATTCCAAGAGTCCCCCAGATGTCTCAGTCCATTTCAGAGGAACCTGTTTTCCCCAAACTGCCTCGACTTTCACGCCGAAGATCGACTCAAACCACAGTGGCACGTGGGACAGCCCTGTGGTAAAGCCTCGTAGGAAAGCCTCGTGGGAAAGCCTTGAGGGAAAGCCTCGAGGGAAAGCCACAGATCCCTTGATCCACGCGATGGGAAGCGTTACACTGCTTCCACAGCTCGGGAGGAAAGCGCACGTGCATGCCCCACTCGAGACGAGGACTGACTCCCCTGGGGAGACTCCAGAAGTACCCCAAGATCCATGTCAGCACTGGAGAATAATTCTCAGTTTACGGCCCCGACTTCACAAAAGGTCTTAGGCCCCAGCATTGAAGGGAGAGGAATCCTGAGAGGCCAATAAGCAACTCGCACGGAGAGTGCCTTTCCTGAGGCCACCAGATAGGGTCCCTGTGGTCCCCGTCGTAAATCGAGAGCACCTACCGCAACTCGAGAAAATCCTGGGAGATTCTCCCCTCCAGGCTAGATGAGGCCCATTTCCGCTGAGGGCGACTCGAGGCTAATCACATCTAACCTTTTGGAACTTCCATAGGGTCCTTCACACCCTTGCTGCAACTCAAGAAGTTCCCCCGACATACCCTTGTCCACTCGAAGAGGAAGCGCGAGCGTCCCTTGCACATCCAGAGAAGGCCCTTTTCCACCTTGTAGCTCGAGATGAGGGATCCTTTCCCTGCGTGGTCGGGAAAGAATTCCTGGCATTCCCGTCGCATCCAAGAGGAAGCGCTCTCCACAGGAAAGGCGAGAGAACTCCAGGGTCGTGCCACCATTCCAAGAGTCCCCCAGAGGACTGAGTCCATTCCAAAGGAAACTCTTTTACCTGCACTGCCTTGACTGTCACGTTGAGGATCGACTCACACCACGGTGGCAACGTGGGACAGCCCTGTGTGTTAGCCTCGTGGGAAAGCCTCATGTGAAATCCTACAGGGAAAGCCACACATCCCTTGATCCACCCGTCGGGTAGCATGACACTGCTGCCACCGTTAGGGAGGAAAGCCCACGTGCATTTCCCCACTCGAGACGAGGACTGACTCCCCTGGGGAGAGTCCAGAAGTACCCCAAAAATCCACATCAGCACTGGAGAGGAATCCGCAGTTCCGGTCCCAACTCAACACAAGGTCTTTGACTCGGGAAATGCAAGCAGTTAAAAGATCTCTCCTTTGGAGCCTCGAGGGGGGGATCGGGGCTTCTCTGGATGTGGGCGGGACCCTCGTGCTTCCTTTGAGTGTAGACGGGTATGTCGGGAAAGCTCTTGAGTTGCAGCAAGTGTGTGAAGGAACCATTGGAAGTTCCAGAGGTTAGGTGTGCTTAGCCTCTAGATGCGTCAGTGGAAATAGGCCTCATTTTGCCTGTAGGGGAGAACCTCCTGGATTTTCTCGAGTTACGGCAGGTGCTCTCGAATTACGACGGGGACCTCAGGGAACCTGTCTCGTGGCCTCAGGAAAGGCCAGTCCCCATGCAAGTTGCCAGGGGGACTCTCGGGATTCCTCTTGGGTCGATGCCGGGGGCCTAAGACCTTGTGTGGAGTCGAGGCCGGATCCTGAGGATTCCTCTCCAGTGCTGAACATGGTTCTTGGGGTACTTCTAGAGTCTCCCCAGGGAAGTCAGTCCTCGTCTCGAGTGTGGGCATGCACGTGCGCTTTCCTCCCGAGCTGTAGCAGGCAGTGTCACGCTTCCTAACGCGTGGTCAAGGGATCTGTAGCTTTCACTCAAGTCTTTCCTTCAAGGCTTTCCCAAGAGTCTTTCCCACAGGGCTGTCCCACCTGCCACCATGGTGTGGAGTCGATCCTCGGCTTGAAAGTCGAGGCAGTGCAGGGAAAACAGGTTCCTCTGGAATGGACTGTGACATCTGGGGGACTCTTTGAATGGTGGTACGACCCTGGAGTTCCGCTCGCCTTTCCTGTGGAGAGCGCCTCCTCTTGAGATGGGACGGGAACGCCGGGAATTCTTTCCCGACCAAGCAGGGAAAGGATCCGTCATCTCGAGGTCCGAGGCAGAAACGGGGCTCCTCTGGATGTGGGCGGGACCCTCGTGCTTCCTCTGAGTGGAGACGGTATGTCGGGGAACTTCTTGAGTTTCAGGCAAGGTTGTGAAGGAACCTTTGGAATTTCCAGAGTTTAGGTGTGATTAGCCTCGAGTGCCTCAGGCGGAAAATTGGCCTCACCTTGCCTGGAGGGGAGAACCTCCTGGATTTTCTCGAATTGTGGCAGGTGTTCTCAACGTACGCTGGGACCTCAGGGACCCGCTCTGGTGGCGTCAGGAAAGGCCAGTTCCCATCCGAGTGGCTACGGGCCTCTCAGGATTCCTCTCCCGTCGATGGTGGGGCCTAAGACCGTTGTGTGAAGTCGAGGCCCGGTACCTGAGGATCCTCTCCCGTGGTGACATGGTTCTTGGGGTACTTCTTGGAGTCTCCCCAGGGGTGTCAGTCCTCTTCTCAGCGGGATCATGCAAGAACGCTTACCTCCTGAGCTGCAGTAGCAGTGTCACGCTGCCCGTCGCGTGGATCAAGAGATCTATGTCTTTCCCTCGAGGTATTTCTCACGGGGCTTTCCCTCGAGGCTTTCCCACGAGGCTTTCCCACATCGCTGTCCCACGTGCCACCATGGTGCCAGTCGATCCTCGGCGTGAAAATCAAGGCAGTGCAGGGAAAACAGGTTCCTCTGGAATGGACTGAGACATCTGGGGACTCTTGGAATTGTGGCACGACCCTGGAGTTCCTCTCGCCTTTCTGTGGAGAGCGCCTCTTCTTGAGATGCGGTGGGAACGCCGGGAATACTTTCCCGACCAAGCAGGGAAAGTCCCGTGGTCCAGCCCCGGTGGATCCAGCGTGATTCGAAGGTGGGGACGTAGTCGTCATCTTTTGGAAATATACATATTTAATCCCAGATATAAAGAGATTAGAAATGGATTGTGTAGTAGGAAGATTATTGGAGAAAAAGAGGCTGAATAACTTGGATTACGTGGAATAGCATCCATCCTCCAGTAGAGAATTCAGCCAGAAAAACGGGAGCAAAAAAAGAAGCGACATGGGGGAATCAGTCTTTCCGGAAACTGATCTGATTTCTTTATTTTTGGTTTTGCTTGTATACCTCTTGTTACACATAGGGATGAATACAGAGTCACGCAGGAGTCGCATCCTGACCTTTATCAAAATCAGGTGCTTCACATAAATGTATAAAAAAAGGTCTTAGGGATCTTACATCATCTTCTGGCCATGAATGAGACCTGCTGACATTTTATGATCCTTTCTTTCTGATAACCAAATAAACTTATTTCTTCCAAGGGTGTTTTTTCTTAAACCAGGCACCACCCTCCAAATAAAGTTACATTCCTATAGGGTGAGGGTGTAGTGAGTTACAATCAAGAAAGGAATTTATTTAACCCAAGGTTAACATGATTAGTCTTAAAGGTGAATTCTTATTTCTCCTATATGCTTAAAGGTTAATACTTATTTCTCCTATATACTAGTTATATTCATTATAAGGGTAGGGAACATGGAGATTTATCAGCAAACATCAGCCTAACAAATGAAAATCCTTTCATCAATTCTCCCCTTAAGATCTATTTAGTCTTAAGATATGATAAAGTTACATTCTTACATAGAAAGGACACAGTGATATATAACAAAGTACAGTGATCTATTACAAAAGTGAAAATCCATTAACTCAAAAAGTCTAGTATTGCTAACATCAAAAACTGCTATATTTCCTTTGCTATATTCCAAATACATTGATTAATATATTCCCAAGTGCCTAAGGATATGGAGGCCTGGTGGCAATCATTGACTCAACAAGAAGAAAAAGTCCTATGCTAATTAAGACTCTCAAAATACTCCAAAACTCTCTGTGCTGTTTACAGTTGAGAGGCAGTAAACCAATCTTGTGCCTAGTGGCAGCAGTATGGATAATCCTGTCACACAAGCTGGTCTGTCAGCAGAGAGGTTTGACCTAAAATATCCTTGTCCCACCCAGAGCAGGGAATTAGCAGCAATTTTTGACACAACAAATGAAGAACCCTTCACCAATATAATTCCTAACCAACTATACTAATAATTTCTAACTCCCCAAAATAATTTGCCTTTAGTAAGTCTAAAACATCTCATGCCTCTCAGGTTGGGAGGCTGTAAACAATCACATGTGGCCGGACAAACCTATAAAGGTGGGCTAGATAACCTTCAGAGGAGTCGGCAAGCTGAAACACTCTTGTCATGCCCAAGAATATTTATTGCCTTGAAGCTGCAACGTTTACTTCTTCTCCGAGAGAACAGTTATGGGGGAGAGCCCCCGTAAAGTCAGAAGTGTAGGTGAGAGCATAAAACAGACTCTGGTTTTGGGGTTCGATGCTCGGGAACAGGGGGTTACCTGAGGCTTGATCACGCCTTTGCGCATGCCAAGCCTCCTTCCTCATGACCTTTGCCATAGGCGGAATTCCTCACGCTGGTCCCCGGAAGGAAAGGATCCCTCATCTCGAGCGACGAGGCGGAAACGCGCCTCCTGTGGATGTAGGGGGGACCATCTTGCTTATTCTCGAGTGGAGACGGGTATGTCGGGGGAACTTCTTGAGTTGCAGCAAGGGTGTAAAGTACCTTTTGGAAGTTCCAAGAGGTTAGGTGTGATTAGCCTCGAGACACCTCAGTGGAAATGGGCCTCATCTCGCCTGGAGGGGAGAACCTCCTGGATTTTCTCGAGTTGCGGCAGGTGCTCTCGACTTACGACGGGGACCTCAGGGGCCAGCTCTGGTGGCCTCAGGAAAGGCCAGTCCCCATTCAAGTTTTCTAGGGGCCTCTCAGGATTCCTCTCCTGTCGATGCCGGGGCCTAAGACCTTGTGTGAAGTCGGGGCTGGAACCTGAAGATTCCTCTCCAGTGCTGACATGGATCTTGTGGTACTTCTGGAGTCTCCCCAGGGGAGTCAGTCCTCGTCTCGAGTGGGGGCATGCACGTGCGCTTTCCTCCTGAGCGGTAGCAGCAGTGTCACGCTTCCCTTCGCGTGGATCAAGGGATCTGTGGCTTTCCCTCTAGGCTTTCCCATGAGGCTTTCCCACAGGGCTGTCCCACATGCCACCTTGGTGTGAGACGATCCTCGGCGTGAAAGTCATGGCAGTGCAGGGAAAACAGGTTCCTCTGGAATGGACTGAGACATCTGGGGAACTCTTGGAATGGTGGCACGACCCTGGAGTTCCTCTGGCCTTTCCTGTGGAGAGGCACTTCCTCTTGAGATGCGACGGGAACGCCAGGAATTCTTTCCCGACCACGCAGGGAAAGGATCCCTCCTCTCTAGATACGAGGCGGAAACGGGGCTCCTCTGGATGTGGGTGGGACCCTCGTGCTTCATCTCGAGTGGAGACGGGTATGTCGGTGATCTTCTTGACTTGCCGCAGGGGTGTCAAAGACCCTTTGGAAGTTCCAGAGGTTAGGTGTGATTAGCCTCGAGATGCCTCAGGGGAAATGGGCCTCATCTCGCCTGGAGGGGAGAACCTCCTGGATTATCTTGAGTTGGAGCAGGTGCTCTCGTCTTAGCATGGGGACCTCAGGGACCCGCTCCTGTGGCCTCAGAAAAGGCCAGTGCCCATGGGAGTTGCTAGGGGGCCTCTCAGGATTCCTCTCACGTCGATGGGGCCTAAGACCTTGTGTGGAGAGCCCGAGCGGAGGCGGCGGAGCGTTTCGGTTCTCAGTGCCTGGGGCACCGGTGTGTGGTGTGAGGCTGCGGCGGAGCCTCTACACTGAAGGTGCGAGAGGTTGGCAGCTTCGATTGAAGCACATCGAGCGGCGACAGCAGTGAAAGTCATGAGCGACAGCGGCGAGGAGAACTACGGCGAGGGGGAATCCCGTTCTGCTTCCAGAAGCGGAAGTGCTCATGGATCTGGGAAATCTGCAAGTCATACCCCTGCAAGGTCTCGCTCCAAGGAAGATTCCAGGCGTTCCAGATCAAAGTCCAGGTCCAGATCGGAATCTAGGTCTAGATCCAGAAGAAGTTCTCGGAGGCATTATACAAGGTCACGATCTCGGTCCCGGTCCCATAGAAGATCTCGTAGCAGATCTTACAGCAGAGATTATCGAAGACGGCATAGCCACAGTCATTCTCCCATGTCTACTCGCTGGCGTCATGTTGGGAATCGGGCAAATCCTGATCCTAACTGTTGTCTTGGAGTATTTGGATTGAGCTTGTATACTACAGAAAGAGATCTAAGAGAAATGTTCTCTAAAATATGGCCCAATTGCTGATGTATCTATTGTATATGACCAGCAGTCTAGACGTTCAAGAGGATTTGCCTTTGTATACTTTGAAATGTAGATGATGCCAAGGAAGCAAAAGAGCGTGCCAATGGAATGGAGCTTGATGGATGTAGGATCAGAGTTGACTTCTCCATAACGAAAAGACCACATACTCCAACAGCAGGAATTTACATGGGGAGACCTACCTATGGCAGCTCACCGCCGTCGAGATTACTATGACAGAGGATATGATCGAGGCTATGATGATCGGGACTATTACAGCAGATCGTACAGAGGAGGAGGAGGAGGAGGAGGAGGAGGATGGAGAGCTGCTCAAGACAGGGATCAGAAATACAGAAGACGGTCACCTTCTCCCTACTATAGTCTGTGGAGGATACAGATCACGTTCCAGATCTCGATCATACTCACCTCATCGCTATTAAAGCATGAAGATGAAGACTTTCTGAAACCTGCCCTAGAGTTGGGATATTGTTTGTGGACAATATTTTTTATTGTCTCCTGTTTAAAAAGTGAACAGTGCCTGGTGAAGTTAGGTGACTTTTACACCTTTTATGATGACTACTTTTGGTGGAGTTGAAATGCTGTTTTCATTCTGCATTTGTGTAGTTCGGTGCTTTGTTCAAAGTTAAGTGTTTTCAGAAAAGTATGTTTTACATGTATTTTTTTACAGTCTAAAATTTTGACTGCTGAGAAGTTTCTATTGTACAGAACTTCATTTAAATGGTTTTTCTACTGAATACAGGGTATTCTGAAGATTGAAGCCTGTGTGTAAAATGCTACCAAATGGCAAAAAGCAACCAATAACGTTTGGTTTTTACTTTTCTTTCTAACATATCAATGCTTAGGAGAACTGTTCTGATTAGATTGTCAGTAGTAAATTAAAGAAAAAAATGCCCGTTTTCCTCGAGTCCATGAAACATACCATACTTAATATACCTGCAGTTAAGTGATAAAAATTACGCTCTGTAACTCTATACTGCTAGTGTTAAAAACTAAAGATCTTTCAATACAGCAAATGCTTAATGCTTATATAAATGTGACTTTGACAGCCTTTATGTAATCTGTATTATACATAGCAGGGAATAAGATGAGTTTGCACAATGTATGCCTTAAAAAGGCTATTTCTTAAAGCTGTTAGAAGGGGATAATGGTATTTCAATTAGTAATCAGCAAGTGAAAATAATATTCCACCACAAATGTACTCTTGTTCTCCTAGCTTTTAAGACTATATGGAAAACTGGGTGGTTCAGAGTTTTGGAGAAAAAAGAAGGGAACACTACACCTGTGTTGTGGATGATCTGAAGACTTTGCCTGTTCATTTTTAAATACTAATTTCAGGTTCTTTGCTTACCAAAGGAGGCCGCAATTTCACTCAAAAATTTTGAGAACTGTGTTTAAATAAATGCAAAGAAAAGAGTAAAAAGGAAAGAAAAAAAAAGACCTTGCGAGGAGTTGGGGCAGGAACCTGAGGATTCCTCTACAGTGCTGACATGGATCTTGGGTAGCTCTGGAGCCCCCCCAGGGAAGTCAGTCTTCGTCTCGAATGGGGCATGCACGTGCGCTTTCCTGCCCGAGCTGTAGCAGCAGTGTCCACGCTTCCGGTCGCGTGGATCAAGTGATCTGTGGCTTTTCCTCCAGGCTTTACCATGAGGCTATCCCAGAGGGCTGTCCCACATGCCGCCGAGGTGTGAGTCGAACCTCGGCGTGAAAGTCGAGGCAGTGCAGGGAAAACAGGTTCCTCTGGAATGGACCTGAGACATCTAGGGGACTCTTGGAATGGTGGCACGACTCTGGAGTTCCTCTCGCATTTCCTGTGGAGAGCGCCTGCCACTTGAGATGCGACGGGAACGCCGGGAATTCTTTCCCGACGAAGCAGGGAAAGGATCCCACATCTCGAGCTACGAGGCGGAAAGGGGCTCCTCTGGATGTGGGCGGGACCCTCGTGCTTCCTATCGAGAGGAGACGGGTATGTCAGGGAACTTCTTGAGTGGCAGCAAGGGTGTGAAGGACCCTTTGGAAGTTCCAGAGGTTAGGTGTGATTAGCCTCCAGACGCTTCAGCGGAAATGGGCCTCATCTCGCCTGGAGGGGAGAACCTCCTGGATTTTCTCGAGTTGCGGCAGGTGCTCTCGACTTACGACGGGGACCTCAGGGACCCGCTCTGGTGGCCTCAGGAAAGGCCAGTCCACATGCGAGTTGCTCGGGGGCCTCTCGGATTCCTCTACCATCGAGGCCGGGCCTAAGACCTTGTGTGGAGTCGGTGCCGGAACCTGAGGATTCTTCTGCAGTGCTGACATGGATCTTGGGGGTACTTCTGGAGTCTCCCAGGGGAGTCAGTCCTCGTTTGAGTGGGCGCATGCACGTGCGCTTACCTCCGGAGCTGTGGCAGCAGTGTCATGCTTCCCTTCGCCTGGATCAAGGGATCTGTGGCTTTCCCACGAGGCTTTCCCACAGGGCTATCCCACGTGCCACCGTGGTGTGAGTCGATCGATGGCTTGAAAGTCAACACAGTGCAAGGAAAACAGGTTTCCCTGGAATGGACTGAGACATCTGGCGAATCTGGGAATGGTGGCACGACCCTGGACTTCCTCTCGACTTTCCTGTGGAGAGCGCCTCCTCTTGAGATGCGACGGGAACGCCGGGAATTCTTTCCCGACCACTCAGGGAAAGGATCCCTTCTCTCGAGCTAGGAGGCGGAAACGGTGCTCCTCTGTATGTGGCGGGACTCTCGTGCTTCCTCTCGAGTGGAGACGGCTATGTCGGCGAAATTCTGGATTTGCAGCAAGGGTGTAAAGGACCCTTTGGAAGTTCCAGAGGTTAGGTGTGATTAGCCTCGAGACGCCTCAGTGGAAATGGTCCTCATGTTGCCAGGAGGGGAGAACGCCTGGATTTTCTCGAGTTGCGGCATGTGCTCTCGACTTTCGACGGGGACCTCAGGGACCCGCTCTGGTGGCCTCAGGAAAGGCCAGTCCCTATGCGAGTTGCTCGGGGCCTCTGGGATTCCTCTCCCATCGATGCCAGGGACTAGACCTTGTGTGGAGTCGGTGCCGGAACTTGAGCATTCCTCTGCAGTGCTGACATGGATCTTGGGGTACTTCTGAAGTCTCCCAGGGGGAGTCAGTCCTCGTCTCGAGTGGGGGCATGCTCGTGCGCTTTCCTCCCGAGGTGTAGCAGCATTGTCACGCTTCCGCGAGTGAATCAAGGGATCTGTGTCTTTTCCTTGAGGCTTTCCCTCGAGGCTTTCCCACGAGGCTTTCCCACAGGCTGTCCCACGTGCCACCGTGGTGTGAGTTGATCCTCTGCTGAAAGTCGAGACAGTGCAGGGAAAACAGGTTTCCCTTGAATGGACTTAGACATCTGGGGAACTCTGGGAATGGTGGCACGACCCTGGAGTTCCTCTCGCCTTTCCTGTGGAGAGCGCCTCCTCTTTTAGATGGGACGGGAACTCCGGGAATTCTTTCCGGACCACGCAGGGAAAGGATGCATCCTCTCGAGCTATGAGGCAGAAACGGGGCTCCTCTGGATGTGGGCGGGACTGTCGTGCTTCCTCTCCAGTGGAGACGGTTATGTCGCGGGGAACTTCTTGAGTTTGCGCAAGGGTGTGAAGGACCTTTGGAAGTTCC
>NW_017217264.1:0-12652 GCF_001704415.2 Capra hircus | reverse complement strand
AAAGTGTATGACAGACGTAGGTTCCCTAGCACTCTCCTCCCCAGCAGAGACATGTGCAGGTGTTTGGGGCCTGATCCTGCGTGTCTGGGTTCCTGCCCACAGCCCCCAACTCAGGGGAAGCAGCCCCTGAGGCAAGACCTGCTGGAGGAGCCCTGCGCCCCCGCCTGATAGGCGAGTGCACAGCCAGCAAGGAAGCGAGCCTCCTCGGGGAAGAGGAGCGCAGCAAGTCCCCGTCAAGCTGAAATCCCTGCTTACACGAAGCTAAGTGCGACTCCAGTACGGCAGATCTCTAGCTCTTTCAGAGGCCCGATCTGGCAGAGTTCCTGGCGCCAAGATGCTCTGCCATAGGCGAGCCTTGCGCAGACTTGCCTTGCTTTTAAGGCTCCCTCCCCAGGAAGGAGCAGGCTGTGTGAGGCTCGGAAACGCCACTGGCGCCTTCCTGCCTTCAGCTCTACCCCTGCCTTGCCTTTGCACTTAGGTCCAGGCGTCCTTTGAGGAGGGCTTAGGGGCTGGTGGGTTGCACACTGCCAAGGGCTCCAGCAGTGAAAGCTCTGTCAGAGGGAAGCGAAGGGCAAACTGCAGGCTCCTCCAGCGGTTCCTTCGGCCGCCCAGACAAAGCTCCGCACGGAGAGCACCAGGCTCCAAGGGCCCCTGGCTGGGTTTTGCATCCCCACACACCCAGAGGCTGACTCCTTGGGTGCCCTAGAAAGTGTGTGAGAGACGTAGGTTCCCTAGCACTCTCCTCCCAGCAGAGACATGTGCAGGTGGTTTGGGCCTGATCCTGCGTGTCTGGGTTCCTGCCCACAGCCCCAACTCAGGGGAAGCAGCCCCTGAGGCAAGACCTGCTGGAGGAGCCCTGCGCGCCCGCCTGATAGGCGAGTGCACAGCCAGCAGGGAAGCGAGCCTCCTCGGGGGAAGAGGAGGCAGCGACCCAGTCAAGAGGAAAGCCCTGCTTGCACGGAGCTAAGTGCGCCTCCAGTACGGCAGAGCTCTAGCTCTGCTCAGAGCCCCGATCTGGCCAGAGTTCCTGGCGCCGAGGCTGCTCTGCCGGGGGCTCGCCTTGCCCAGACTTGCCTTGCTTTTAGGCTCCCTCCCCAGGAAGGAGCTGGTCTGCAGCGAGCCTGGGAGACGCCACTGGCGCCTTCCTTGCCTCAGCTCCAATCCTGCCTTGCCTTTGCACTTAGGTGCCAGGCGTCCTTGGGGAGGGCTTAGGGGTGGTGGGTTGCACACTGCCAAGGGCTCCAGCAGTGAGAAGCTCTGTCAGAGGGAAGGAAGGGCAACTGCAGGGCTCCTCAGCGGTTCAGGCCGCCAGATCAGCGCCGCCACGGAGAGCACCAGGCCTCCCAGGGCCCCTGGCTGGGGTTTTCAGCCCCGCACACACGGAGGCTGATTCCTTGGGTGCCCAGAAAGTGTATGACAGACGTAGGTTCCCTAGCACTCTCCTCCCCAGCAGAGACATGTGCAGGTGTTTGGGCCTGATCCTGCGTGTCTGGGTTCCTGCCCACAGCCCAACTCAGGGGAAGCAGCCCCTGAGGCAAGACCTGCTGGAGGAGCCCTGCGCCCCGCCTGATAGGCGAGAGCACAGCCAGCAGGTAGCGAGCCTCCTCGGAGAAGGAGGCAGGCCGAGCCCAGTCAAGAGGAAAGCCCTGCTTGCACGGAGCTAAGTGCGCCTCCAGTACGGCAGAGCTCTAGCTCTGCTCAGAGCCCCGATCTGGCAGAGTTCCTGGCGCGAGGCTGCTCTGCCGGGGGCTAGCCTTGCCCAGACTTGCCTTGCTTTTAGGCTGCCTCTCCAGGAAGGAGCAGGCAGCAGCGAGCCTGGGAGTCGCCACTGGCGCCTTCTTGCCTCAGCTCCAATCCTGCCTTGCCTTTGCACTTAGGTCCCAGCCTCCTTAAGGAGAGCTTAGGGGCTGGTGGGTTGCACACTGCCAAGGGCTCCAGCAGTGAGAACTCTGTCAGAGGGAAGGAAGGGCAACTGCAGGGCTCCTCCAGCGGTTGCTTGGCCGCCCAGATCAGCGCCCACGGAGAGCACCAGGCTCCCAGGGCCCCTGGCTGGGTTTTCAGCCCCGCACACACGGAGGCTGATTCCTTGGGTGCCCAGAAAGTGTATGACAGACGTAGGTTCCCTAGCACTCTCCTCCCCAGCAGAGACATGTGCAGGTGTTTGGGGCCTGATCCTGCGTGTCTGGGTTCCTGCCCACAGCCCCAACTCAGGGGAAGCAGCCCCTGAGGCAAGACCTGCTGGAGGAGCCCTGCGCCCCCGCCTGATAGGCGAGTGCACAGCCAGCAGGGAAGCGAGCCTCCTCGGGGGAAGAGGAGGCAGCAAGCCCCGTCAAGCTGAAATCCCTGCTTGCACGGAAGCTCTAAGTGCGACTCCAGTACGGCAGAGCTCTAGCTCTGTTCAGAGGCCCGATCTGGCAGAGTTCCTGGCACCAAGCTGCTCTGCCATAGGCGAGCCTTGCCCAGACTTGCCTTGCTTTTAAGGCTCCCTCCCAGGAAGGAGCAGGCTGTGTGAGCTCGGAAACGCCACTGGCGCCTTCCTTGCCTTCAGCTCAATCCTGCCTTGCCTTTGCACTTAGGTCCCAAGCGTCCTTGAGGAGGGCTTAGGGGCTGGTGGGTTGCACACTGCCAAGGGCTCCAGCAGTGAAAGCTCTGTCAGAGGGAAGCGAAGGGCAACAGCAGGGCTCCTTCAGCGGTTCTTGGCCGCCCAGACAAAGCCGCACGGAGAGCACCAGGCTCCAGGGCCCCTGGCTGGGTTTTGCCCCCACACACCAGAGGCTGACTCTTGGGTGCCAGAAAGTGTGTGTGACAGACGTAGGTTCCCTAGCACTCTCTCCCCAGCAGAGACATGTGCAGGTGGTTGGGGCCTGATCCTGCGTGTCTGGTTCCCGCCCACAGCCCAACTCAGGGGAAGCAGCCCCTGAGGCAAGACCTGCTGGAGGAGCCCTGCGCCCCGCCTGATAGGCGAGAGCACAGCCAGCAGTGTAGCGAGCCTCCTCGGGGAAGAGGAGGCAGCCGAGCCCAGTCAAGAGGAAAGCCCTGCTTGCACGGAGCTAAGTGCGCCTCCAGTACGGCAGAGCTCTAGCTCTGCTCAGAGCCCCGATCTGGCAGAGTTTCTGGCGCGAGGCTGCTCTGCCGGGGGGCTCGCCTTGCCCAGACTTGCCTTGCTTTTAGGCTCCCTCCCCAGGAAGGAGCTGCTGAGCGAGCCTGGGAGACGCCACTGGCGCCTTCCTTGCCTCAGCTCCAATCCTGCCTTGCCTTTGCACATAGGTCCCAGGCGTCCTTGGGAGGCTTAGGGGCTGGTGGGTTGCACACTGCCAAGGGCTTCAGCAGTGAGAACTCTGTCAGAGGGAAGGAAGGGCAACTGCAGGGCTCCTCCAGCGGTTCTTGGCCGCCCAGATTCAGCGCCACACGAGAGCACCAGGCTCCCAGGGCCCCTGGCTGGGGTTTTCAGCCCCGCACACACGGAGGCTGATTCCTTGGGTGCCCAGAAAGTGTATGACAGACGTAGGTTCCCTAGCACTCTCCTCCCCAGCAGAGACATGTGCAGGTGTTTGGGGCCTGATCCTGCGTGTCTGGGTTCCTGCCCACAGCCCCAACTCAGGGGAAGCAGCCCCTGAGGCAAGACCTGCTGGAGGAGCCCTGCGCCCCCGCCTGATAGGCGAGTGCACAGCCAGCAGGGAAGCGAGCCTCCTCGGGGGAAGAGGAGGCAGCAAGTCCCCGTCAAGCTGAAATCCCTGCTTACACGAAGCTAAGTGCGACTCCAGTACGGCAGATCTCTAGCTCTGTTCAGAGGCCCGATCTGGCAGAGTTCCTGGCACCAAGATGCTCTGCCATAGGCGAGCCTTGCGCAGACTTGCCTTGCTTTAAGGCTCCCTCCCCAGGAAGGAGCAGGCTGTGTGAGGCTCGGAAACGCCACTGGCGCCTTCCTGCCTTCAGCTCTACCCCTGCCTTGCCTTTGCACTTAGGTCCCAAGCGTCCTTGAGGAGGGCTTAGGGGCTGGTGGGTTGCACACTGCCAAGGGCTCCAGCAGTGAAAGCTCTGTCAGAGGGAAGCGAAGGGCAACAGCAGGGCTCCTTCAGCGGTTCCTTGGCCGCCCAGACAAAGCTCCGCACGGAGAGCACCAGGTTCCAAGGGCCCCTGGCTGGGTTTTGCATCCCCACACTCCCAGAGGCTGACTCCGTGGGTGCCTAGAAAGTGTGTGAGAGACGTAGGTTCCCTAGCACTCTCCTCCCCAGCAGAGACATGTGCAGGTGGTTGGGGCCTGATCCTGCGTGTCTGGGTTCCCGCCCACAGCCCAACTCAGGGGAAGCAGCCCCTGAGGCAAGACCTGCTGGAGGAGCCCTGCGCGCCCGCCTGATAGGCGAGAGCACAGCCAGCAGTGTAGCGAGCCTCCTCGGGAGAAGAGGAGGCAGCCGAGCCCAGTCAAGAGGAAAGCCCTGCTTGCACGGAGCTAAGTGCGCCTCCAGTACGGCAGAGCTCTAGCTCTGCTCAGAGCCCCGATCTGGCAGAGTTTTCTGGCGCGAGGCTGCTCGGCCGGGGCTCGCCTTGCCCAGACTTGCCTTGCTTTTAGGCTCCCTCCCAGGAAGGAGCTGTCTGAGCGAGCCTGGGAGACGCCACTGGTGCCTTCCTTGCCTCAGCTCCAATCCTGCCTTGCCTTTGCACATAGGTGCCAGGCGTTTTGGGAGGCTTAGGGGGTGGTGGGTTGCACACTGCCAAGGGCTTCAGCAGTGAGAGCTCTGTCAGAGGGAAGGGAAGGGCAACTGCAGGGCTCCTCCAGCGGTTCTAGGCCGCCTAGAATCAGCGCCGCACCGAGAGCACCAGGCTCCCAGGGCCCCTGGCTGGGGTTTTCAGCCCCGCACACACGGAGGCTGATTCCTTGGGTGCCCAGAAAGTGTATGACAGACGTAGGTTCCCTAGCACTCTCCTCCCCAGCAGAGACATGTGCAGGTGTTGGGGCCTGATCCTGCGTGTCTGGGTTCCTGCCCACAGCCCCAACTCAGGGGAAGCAGCCCCTGAGGCAAGACCTGCTGGAGGAGCCCTGCGCCCCGCCTGATAGGCGAGTGCACAGCCAGCAGGAAGCGAGCCTCCTCGGGGGAAGAGGAGGCAGCCAGCCCGTCAAGAGGAAAGCCCTGCTTGCACGGAGCTAAGTGCGCCTCCAGTACGGCAGAGCTCTAGCTCTGCTCAGAGCCCCGATCTGGCAGAGTTCCTGGCGCGAGGCTGCTCTGCCGGGGGCTAGCCTTGCCCAGACTTGCCTTGCTTTTAGGCTGCCTCTCCAGGAAGGAGCAGCAGCAGGAGCCTGGGAGTCGCCACTGGCGCCTTTCTTGCCTCAGCTCCAATCCTGCCTTGCCTTTGCACTTAGGTCCCAGTCCTCCTTAAGGAGAGCTTAGGGGGCTGGTGGGTTGCACACTGCCAAGGGCTCCAGCAGTGAGAATTCTGTCAGAGGGAAGGGAAGGGCAACTGCAGGGCTCCTCCAGCGGTTGCTTGGCCGCCCAGATTCAGCGCCACACGGAGAGCACCAGGCTCCCAGGGCCCCTGGCTGGGGTTTTCAGCCCCGCACACACGGAGGCTGATTCCTTGGGTGCCCAGAAAGTGTATGACAGACGTAGGTTCCCTAGCACTCTCCTCCCCAGCAGAGACATGTGCAGGTGTTTGGGGCCTGATCCTGCGTGTCTGGGTTCCTGCCCACAGCCCCAACTCAGGGGAAGCAGCCCCTGAGGCAAGACCTGCTGGAGGAGCCCTGCGCCCCCGCCTGATAGGCGAGTGCACAGCCAGCAGGGAAGCGAGCCTCCTCGGGGGAAGAGGAGGCAGCAAGTCCCCGTCAAGCTGAAATCCCTGCTTACACGAAGCTAAGTGCGACTCCAGTACGGCAGATCTCTAGCTCTGTTCAGAGGCCCGATCTGGCAGAGTTCCTGGCACCAAGATGCTCTGCCATAGGCGAGCCTTGCGCAGACTTGCCTTGCTTTAAGGCTCCCTCCCCAGGAAGGAGCAGGCTGTGTGAGGCTCGGAAACGCCACTGGCGCCTTCCTGGCTTCAGCTCTACCCCTGCCTTGCCTTTGCACTTAGGTCCCAAGCGTCCTTGAGGAGGGCTTAGGGGCTGGTGGGTTGCACACTGCCAAGGGCTCCAGCAGTGAAAGCTCTGTCAGAGGGAAGCGAAGGGCAACAGCAGGGCTCCTTCAGCGGTTCCTTGGCCGCCCAGACAAAGCTCCGCACGGAGAGCACCAGGTTCCAAGGGCCCCTGGCTGGGTTTTGCATCCCCACACTCCCAGAGGCTGACTCCGTGGGTGCCTAGAAAGTGTGTGAGAGACGTAGGTTCCCTAGCACTCTCCTCCCCAGCAGAGACATGTGCAGGTGGTTGGGGCCTTATCCTGCGTGTCTGGGTTCCCGCCCACAGCCTCAACTCAGGGGAAGCAGCCCCTGAGGCAAGACCTGCTGGAGGAGCCCTGCGCGCCCGCCTGATAGGCGAGAGCACAGCCAGCAGTGTAGCGAGCCTCCTCGGGAGAAGAGGAGGCAGCCGAGCCCAGTCAAGAGGAAAGCCCTGCTTGCACGGAGCTAAGTGCGCCTCCAGTACGGCAGAGCTCTAGCTCTGCTCAGAGCCCCGATCTGGCAGAGTTTCTGGCGCGAGGCTGCTCGGCCGGGGGCTCGCCTTGCCCAGACTTGCCTTGCTTTTAGGCTCCCTCCCCAGGAAGGAGCTGTCTGAGCGAGCCTGGGAGACGCCACTGGTGCCTTCCTTGCCTCAGCTCCAATCCTGCCTTGCCTTTGCACATAGGTGCCAGGCGTGGTTGGGAGGGCTTAGGGGGTGGTGGGTTGCACACTGCCAAGGGCTTCAGCAGTGAGAGCTCTGTCAGAGGGAAGGGAAGGGCAACTGCAGGGCTCCTCCAGCGGTTTCTAGGCCGCCTAGAATCAGCGCCGCACGAGAGCACCAGGCTCCCAGGGCCCCTGGCTGGGGTTTTCAGCCCCGCACACACGGAGGCTGATTCCTTGGGTGCCCAGAAAGTGTATGACAGACGTAGGTTCCCTAGCACTCTCCTCCCCAGCAGAGACATGTGCAGGTGTTTGGGGCCTGATCCTGCGTGTCTGGGTTCCTGCCCACAGCCCCAACTCAGGGGAAGCAGCCCCTGAGGCAAGACCTGCTGGAGGAGCCCTGCGCCCCGCCTGATAGGCGAGTGCACAGCCAGCAGGAAGCGAGCCTCCTCGGGGAAGAGGAGGCAGCCAGCCCCGTCAAGTTGAAAGCCCTGCTTGCACGGAGCTAAGTGCGCCTCCAGTACGGCAGAGCTCTAGCTCTGCTCAGAGCCCCGATCGCAGCAGGCTGGCTGCTCTGCCGGGGGCTAGCCTTGCCCAGACTTGCCTTGCTTTTAGGCTGCCTCTCCAGGAAGGAGCAGGCAGCAGGAGCCTGGGAGTCGCCACTGGCGCCTTTCTTGCCTCAGCTCCAATCCTGCCTTGCCTTTGCACTTAGGTCCCAGTCCTCCTTAAGGAGAGCTTAGGGGCTGGTGGGTTGCACACTGCCAAGGGCTCCAGCAGTGAGAATTCTGTCAGAGGGAAGGGAAGGGCAACTGCAGGGCTCCTCCAGCGGTTGCTTGGCCGCCCAGATTCAGCGCCACACGGAGAGCACCAGGCTCCCAGGGCCCCTGGCTGGGGTTTTCAGCCCCGCACACACGGAGGCTGATTCCTTGGGTGCCCAGAAAGTGTATGACAGACGTAGGTTCCCTAGCACTCTCCTCCCCAGCAGAGACATGTGCAGGTGTTTGGGCCTGATCCTGCGTGTCTGGGTTCCTGCCCACAGCCCCAACTCAGGGGAAGCAGCCCCTGAGGCAAGACCTGCTGGAGGAGCCCTGCCCCCGCCTGATAGGCGAGTGCACAGCCAGCAGGGAAGCGAGCCTCCTCGGGGGAAGAGGAGGCAGCAAGTCCCCGTCAAGCTGAAATCCCTGCTTACACGAAGCTAAGTGCGACTCCAGTACGGCAGATCTCTAGCTCTGTTCAGAGGCCCGATCTGGCAGAGTTCCTGGCACCAAGATGCTCTGCCATAGGCGAGCCTTGCGCAGACTTGCCTTGCTTTAAGGCTCCCTCCCCAGGAAGGAGCAGGCTGTGTGAGGCTCGGAAACGCCACTGGCGCCTTCCTGGCTTCAGCTCTACCCCTGCCTTGCCTTTGCACTTAGGTCCCAAGCGTCCTTGAGGAGGGCTTAGGGGCTGGTGGGTTGCACACTGCCAAGGGCTCCAGCAGTGAAAGCTCTGTCAGAGGGAAGCGAAGGGCAACAGCAGGGCTCCTTCAGCGGTTCCTTGGCCGCCCAGACAAAGCTCCGCACGGAGAGCACCAGGTTCCAAGGGCCCCTGGCTGGGTTTTGCATCCCCACACTCCCAGAGGCTGACTCCGTGGGTGCCTAGAAAGTGTGTGAGAGACGTAGGTTCCCTAGCACTCTCCTCCCCAGCAGAGACATGTGCAGGTGGTTGGGGCCTTATCCTGCGTGTCTGGGTTCCCGCCCACAGCCTCAACTCAGGGGAAGCAGCCCCTGAGGCAAGACCTGCTGGAGGAGCCCTGCGCGCCCGCCTGATAGGCGAGAGCACAGCCAGCAGTGTAGCGAGCCTCCTCGGAGAAGAGGAGGCAGCCGAGCCCAGTCAAGAGGAAAGCCCTGCTTGCACGGAGCTAAGTGGCCTCCAGTACGGCAGAGCTCTAGCTCTGCTCAGAGCCCCGATCTGGCAGAGTTTCTGGCGCGAGGCTGCTCGGCCGGGGGGCTCGCCTTGCCCAGACTTGCCTTGCTTTTAGGCTCCCTCCCCAGGAAGGAGCTGTCTGAGCGAGCCTGGGAGACGCCACTGGTGCCTTCCTTGCCTCAGCTCCAATCCTGCCTTGCCTTTGCACATAGGTGCCAGGCGTCGTTGGGAGGGCTTAGGGGGTGGTGGGTTGCACACTGCCAAGGGCTTCAGCAGTGAGAGCTCTGTCAGAGGGAAGGGAAGGGCAACTGCAGGGCTCCTCCAGCGGTTTCTAGGCCGCCTAGAATCAGCGCCGCACGAGAGCACCAGGCTCCCAGGGCCCCTGGCTGGGTTTTCAGCCCCGCACACACGGAGGCTGATTCCTTGGGTGCCCAGAAAGTGTATGACAGACGTAGGTTCCCTAGCACTCTCCTCCCCAGCAGAGACATGTGCAGGTGTTTGGGGCCTGATCCTGCGTGTCTGGGTTCCTGCCCACAGCCCCAACTCAGGGGAAGCAGCCCCTGAGGCAAGACCTGCTGGAGGAGCCCTGCGCCCCGCCTGATAGGCGAGAGCACAGCCAGCAGGAAGCGAGCCTCCTCGGGGAAGAGGAGGCAGCCAGCCCGTCAAGTTGAAAGCCCTGCTTGCACGGAGCTAAGTGCGCCTCCAGTACGGCAGAGCTCTAGCTCTGCTCAGAGCCCCGATCTGGCAGAGTTCCTGGCGCGAGGCTGCTCTGCCGGGGCTAGCCTTGCCCAGACTTGCCTTGCTTTTAGGCTGCCTCTCCAGGAAGGAGCAGGCAGCAGGAGCCTGGGAGTCGCCACTGGCGCCTTTCTTGCCTCAGCTCCAATCCTGCCTTGCCTTTGCACTTAGGTCCCAGTCCTCCTTAAGGAGAGCTTAGGGGCTGGTGGGTTGCACACTGCCAAGGGCTCCAGCAGTGAGAATTCTGTCAGAGGGAAGGGAAGGGCAACTGCAGGGCTCCTCCAGCGGTTGCTTGGCCGCCCAGATTCAGCGCCACACGGAGAGCACCAGGCTCCCAGGTCCCCTGGCTGGGGTTTTCAGCCCCGCACACACGGAGGCTGATTCCTTGGGTGCCCAGAAAGTGTATGACAGACGTAGGTTCCCTAGCACTCTCCTCCCCAGCAGAGACATGTGCAGGTGTTTGGGGCCTGATCCTGCGTGTCTGGGTTCCTGCCCACAGCCCCAACTCAGGGGAAGCAGCCCCTGAGGCAAGACCTGCTGGAGGAGCCCTGCGCCCCCGCCTGATAGGCGAGTGCACAGCCAGCAGGGAAGCGAGCCTCCTCGGGGGAAGAGGAGGCAGCAAGTCCCCGTCAAGCTGAAATCCCTGCTTACACGAAGCTAAGTGCGACTCCAGTACGGCAGATCTCTAGCTCTGTTCAGAGGCCCGATCTGGCAGAGTTCCTGGCCACCAAGATGCTCTGCCATAGGCGAGCCTTGCGCAGACTTGCCTTGCTTTAAGGCTCCCTCCCCAGGAAGGAGCAGGCTGTGTGAGGCTCGGAAACGCCACTGGCGCCTTCCTGGCTTCAGCTCTACCCCTGCCTTGCCTTTGCACTTAGGTCCCAAGCGTCCTTGAGGAGGGCTTAGGGGCTGGTGGGTTGCACACTGCCAAGGGCTCCAGCAGTGAAAGCTCTGTCAGAGGGAAGCGAAGGGCAACAGCAGGGCTCCTTCAGCGGTTCCTTGGCCGCCCAGACAAAGCTCCGCACGGAGAGCACCGTTCCAAGGGCCCCTGGCTGGGTTTTGCATCCCCACACTCCCAGAGGCTGACTCCGTGGGTGCCTAGAAAGTGTGTGAGAGACGTAGGTTCCCTAGCACTCTCCTCCCCAGCAGAGACATGTGCAGGTGGTTGGGGCCTTATCCTGCGTGTCTGGGTTCCCGCCCACAGCCTCAACTCAGGGGAAGCAGCCCCTGAGGCAAGACCTGCTGGAGGAGCCCTGCGCCGCCCGCCTGATAGGCGAGAGCACAGCCAGCAGGTAGCGAGCCTCCTCGGGGGGAAGAGGAGGCAGCCGAGCCCAGTCAGAGGAAAGCCCTGCTTGCACGGAGCTAAGTGCGCCTCCAGTACGGCAGAGCTCTAGCTCTGCTCAGAGCCCCGATCTGGCAGAGTTTCTGGCGCGAGGCTGCTCGGCCGGGGGCTCGCCTTGCCCAGACTTGCCTTGCTTTTAGGCTCCCTCCCAGGAAGGAGCTGTCTGAGCGAGCCTGGGAGACGCCACTGGTGCCTTCCTTGCCTCAGCTCCAATCCTGCCTTGCCTTTGCACATAGGTGCCAGGTTTGGCTTAGGGGGTGGTGG
This sequence comes from Capra hircus, assembly GCF_001704415.2. Taxonomy (NCBI): domain Eukaryota; kingdom Metazoa; phylum Chordata; class Mammalia; order Artiodactyla; family Bovidae; genus Capra; species Capra hircus. The sequence continues at coordinate 1,671 of NW_017217264.1, read as the reverse complement.
TTGCACACTGCCAAGGGCTTCAGCAGTGAGAGCTCTGTCAGAGGGAAGGGAAGGGCAACTGCAGGGCTCCTCCAGCGGTTAGGCCGCCTAGAATCAGCGCCGCACCGAGAGCACCAGGCTCCCAGGGCCCCTGGCTGGGGTTTTCAGCCCCGCACACACGGAGGCTGATTCCTTGGGTGCCCAGAAAGTGTATGACAGACGTAGGTTCCCTAGCACTCTCCTCCCAGCAGAGACATGTGCAGGTGTTTGGGGCCTGATCCTGCGTGTCTGGGTTCCTGCCCACAGCCCCAACTCAGGGGAAGCAGCCCCTGAGGCAAGACCTGCTGGAGGAGCCCTGCGCCCCCGCCTGATAGGCGAGTGCACAGCCAGCAGGGAAGCGAGCCTCCTCGGGGGGAAGAGGAGGCAGCAAGTCCCCGTCAAGCTGAAATCCCTGCTTACACGAAGCTAAGTGCGACTCCAGTACGGCAGATCTCTAGCTCTGTTCAGAGGCCCGATCTGGCAGAGTTCCTGGCACCAAGATGCTCTGCCATAGGCGAGCCTTGCGCAGACTTGCCTTGCTTTAAGGCTCCCTCCCCAGGAAGGAGCAGGCTGTGTGAGGCTCGGAAACGCCACTGGCGCCTTCCTGGCTTCAGCTCTACCCCTGCCTTGCCTTTGCACTTAGGTCCCAAGCGTCCTTGAGGAGGGCTTAGGGGCTGGTGGGTTGCACACTGCCAAGGGCTCCAGCAGTGAAAGCTCTGTCAGAGGGAAGCGAAGGGCAACAGCAGGGCTCCTTCAGCGGTTCCTTGGCCGCCCAGACAAAGCTCCGCACGGAGAGCACCAGGTTCCAAGGGCCCCTGGCTGGGTTTTGCATCCCCACACTCCCAGAGGCTGACTCCGTGGGTGCCTAGAAAGTGTGTGAGAGACGTAGGTTCCCTAGCACTCTCCTCCCCAGCAGAGACATGTGCAGGTGGTTGGGTGTCTGGGTTCCCCGCCCACAGCCTCAACTCAGGGGAAGCAGCCCCTGAGGCAAGACCTGCTGGAGGAGCCCTGCGCGCCCGCCTGATAGGCGAGAGCACAGCCAGCAGTGTAGCGAGCCTCCTCGGGAGAAGAGGAGGCAGCCGAGCCCAGTCAAGAGGAAAGCCCTGCTTGCACGGAGCTAAGTGGGCCTCCAGTACGGCAGAGCTCTAGCTCTGCTCAGAGCCCGATCTGGCAGAGTTTCTGGGCGCGAGGCTGCTCGGCCGGGGGCTCGCCTTGCCCAGACTTGCCTTGCTTTTAGGCTCCCTCCCCAGGAAGGAGCTGTCTGAGCGAGCCTGGGAGACGCCACTGGTGCCTTCCTTGCCTCAGCTCCAATCCTGCCTTGCCTTTGCACATAGGTGCCAGGCGTCGTTGGGAGGCTTAGGGGGTGGTGGGTTGCACACTGCCAAGGGCTTCAGCAGTGAGAGCTCTGTCAGAGGGAAGGAAGGGCAACTGGCTCTCCAGCGGTTTCTAGCGCCGCTAGAATCAGCGCCGCACGAGAGCACCAGGCTCCCAGGGCCCCTGGCTGGGGTTTTCAGCCCCGCACACACGGAGGCTGATTCCTTGGGTGCCCAGAAAGTGTATGACAGACGTAGGTTCCCTAGCACTCTCCTCCCCAGCAGAGACATTGCAGGTGGTTGGGGCCTGATCCGGGTGTCTGGCGTTCCTGCCACAGCC
>NW_017217263.1:0-22960 GCF_001704415.2 Capra hircus | reverse complement strand
CAAGCTGAATGTCACCAAGACTTGAAAAACCCAGTAAAGGAACTCGGTGACCATGGTGAGGTTTTCTGCCAAGACCTGAAAACAAAAGGGAAGTTAAATGCATTCAGGTACATAAATATACAAATCTAGGGTATGCAGGCTTATATTCCTTTCTTGAGATGTTGGCAACGTCTTGCTTTTTCTAGTTCCTAGGAGCCTCTGGTTCATTCCCTCTCCCTTCTTCAACCCCGGAAAATCATATCTCTTTTTCTGACTCTGATTCTGTCCTTCACTTTTAAGAACACTGTGTTTACATGGTCAAGTCCAAATAATATAAACTAATCTCTCTAGCTGAAGGTCACAGGTTAGCAAACTTAATTTTATCTCTAGCCTAAATTCTCCCTTTTTCATGTAACCTAACTTATTTGCATGTTTCTGGGATTGATACATGGACATCTTTGAAAGGACATCATGCTGCCTCCTACAATTAGGAACACACCATGCAAAATGCAAAAATGAAACAAAGAAAATAAATCCTTTTTAATGGCATAAAACAACTAGGATCAAATTTAGCAAAAGAGGAGCAACATCTATACACAGAAAACCATCAAACATTGCTGAGAAAAATTAAAGATCCAAATAAATGAAAAGACAACCATTTCATGGATTGGAAGATTCATTATTATGAGATAATTATGAGCACAGTGATCCATATATTCATTACAGACTTTAAAAAATTGACAAAGTACTCACAAAATAAATATGGAAAAGAACTAGAATAACCAAAATAATTGTGAAAATGAAGGGCAAAGATAGAAGATTTATACTTTCTGATTTCAAAGTTTACTTTAATGATGGAGTAAAACAAGAAAGCATGGTACTGGCATATAGATACACATATAGATAATGGTTAGAATTGAGAGTCCAGAAATATACACTTCAAAGGGTACCATTGTGAAAATGAAGGGAACATGATACAGAAAAAATGCATTCACAAAGCTTGTATTTGATAAGGGATTTGCATCCAGAATATACATATGACTCTTACAATTAAAATAAGAGAAGGATGAAGTTTAAAAATGGGCAAACTCTTTCAGTAGACATTTCATCAAAGTGTATCGGTGGCTAGGAGGTATATAAAGATACATTCAGCATCACTTGCCGTTAGAGAAATGCAAATTAAAACCAATGTGATTACTGCTCATATGCACTAGGATTACTATAATGAAAGCAATAGATACTAAGAGGTGCTGGTAAGGAGGCAGAAAGGCTAAAACCTTCACATTTTGCTGATGGAAGTGTAATATTATGCAGTCACTTTTGAAAAGAGTTTCACAGTTTCTTCTAATGGTAAATATAAACTTAGCTAATGACATAGCAATTTTATTCTCAGGAATATAACAGAGGGAAGTGAATACTATCCACATAAATATTTTTAGTGAATGTTCTTAGTAGCAGTATTATTGATAATAGCCAAAAGGAAAGAAACTATTCAATTTTTGCATCCCAATATATGAAGAAATAAATTTATGGACAAACAAAATCTGATATACCCATAAAACTGACTATTATATTCAGTAGTAAAAGGAAGAACTGTGGTGCATACCACAGCATGAAGTGAAGTGAAGTGAAGTCGCAGTCGTGTCCGACTCTTTGCGACCCCATGGACTGTAGCCTCTTCTGTTCATGGGATTTTCCAGGCAATAGTCCTGGAGTGGATTGCCATCCTCAAAAATACTATGCTAAATGATAGTAGTCAAGTACAAAAGACTACACATTGGAAATTCTATTTATGTGAAATGTGTAGGAAAGGAAAATATATATCAGTGGAAAGATTAGTTGTAACCTTGGGATGGGGACAGGATGGAATTTGGCTGCAAACAGATAGGAAGTTATCTTTTGGGATGATGAAAATGTCCTAAAACTTTATTGTGGTGATAACCACACAACTCTATTACTTTATACAAATATAATACATGTATTTCATGGTATATTAAGCTATTTTTAAGAGACTGTTTTAAAGGAAATTGATAGATTGATGATTTAATTTTTTATATGTAGATTTATTTTAATTACTAAATGGAAACCTTTGGAACATTAGGATCCATTTAATTTTCATTATTAGTCCTTCTCTGGGATGTTTCAGTGTTTCTGAAACACATTACAGATCTTCCAAAAAAATTTATTAAGTAATTTTAAACATAAATTTTTTACATTTCTACCAACTTAAGATTTGCCATGATAGTGTATTGTCATGCTCAATTCTATCTCCAAAACCACAGTTAATATAACAATAAATATACAGTTTAAAAAAATACAGAAAAGAAGACTGTATACTTGCAATAGATGAGTAGGAGAGAGGTTCTACTGCATTCAATACAGAGGGATTGAGTTAGACTGTGAATTATGACTATTTAACATGCTCTCCCCTTTGAACAATGACAATATAGACATTCAAGAAAAAATAAGAAAACATTCTCCAGCTGATTCAAACCAATGATACCAAAAGACTCACTGTCTGTATATATAAACATGATAACTATATTCTTAAGTAACCAGAATTGCTCCTACCACCTTTCATTTTCTTTTCCCTTACCTTTTACTTCCTTGATAAATAGAAAAAATATTGTATAAGTCTCCAACTAATATAATTTTCAAAAAATTCTTGTGGCTATGTCAAGAAAAAAAATGCAAAAAATTAAAAGATTAGAAAAAAAGTACATTTTTTGATGGAAAAAATGGGAAAACTAAGTTCAAAACTAAAAACAGTATAACAGAGAACAGTAAATAACCAAAATTTGACTGAATAAAATAAAACATATATTGACAACAAAAGCACAATCAGAAATATCAGAAAACAAATAATAAATTTAAAATTACCAAAAACATTTCAAAATATTAATATTAATAAAAATGTTACTATAAACTGATGGAGGAAATAAACTTCTGGTGTAGAAAATGGATTTAGTATATGATTTATGAAAAGGAAATAACACGTATCAAATATATAAAAATTAGTTTTACATCATTTGTACCACAAGTTAAACTGAAAGATCACTTGTACTCGCCAAATTATCAATAGTGATGTTGATTATATGATTAGTAAAAGTGTTAATGCTAATATGTTTAAAAATAAGCTTTAATTTTATGGAAAGAAGTTCATCAAAATGTATCAAGGCCCTTGAATATATTCATTTATTTTTTTAAATAATTCTGTTTGAAATCTATCAAAAATAGAATTTGATGTTTCTTCATCTGAAAAATGACAAATGTGAGAAATAAATGTATGTGTGAATAAGTATGTGGGAAGTATGTAGAAAGTACTTAAAATATCATGTACTACATAAGAAGCAAGCTACTAGTAGTCTGATTTTCTTTGACTACTGCTTTGTTGTTGTTGCTGTTTGGGGGTGTTTTGTTTATTTTGCTGGGTTTTTTCCTCAGTAAATGAATCAGCTGTTCAAAGACAGTGATTTTGAAACTTTATGTTTATCCCATCTCTGAGGTTACAGAATCAAGTTAACGGTCAACACCAGCAGTTTTAATATACCAACAGTATAGATGAGAAAATGAATGAAAGAATACAATACATGAGTGACCTTTCTTTAGAGTGAATCTTCTGTTTTAGGCTGTGTGTGTACATATGCACCTGCATGATAGGTGCCAATTAAAACATATTTCTTACTCTACCTTACAGGGAAAACCATGAACATAGAATATACAACACAAGGGGCTGATAGCTTTGTTGGAAAACAAAGTTGTTATTATTATTATTCATTATTATTTTTTTTTTTTTTACCTTTTCAGGTCCCTTTCTTTCCATATCTTGTGTTTTTTACAGGCCTGATTTTTCTCTAGAGGCAGAAGAGAAATCTGAAGAGAATCAGTGTTTCTGAAAATGAAAATATATATATACATATATCCATCATACTCTTTACTTTCAATATAATTTGGCTTTCCTCTCTTAGTAGGACCCAATAAGGGAAATTAGAGGGAAAAAAAAAAAATCATTCAAGACAAGAACCTATAGATTTTTGCTTCCACTGCTTTTGACCTGAGAAGACCAACTGGAACTGAATATCTTCAAGAGTTATTTGGGCAGCAAGAATACAGGGTCCTGAGTATGGGAAGCAAGACATTAGAGACAGAGAGAAATCCTGGACAGGGTGGCAAGAAACAGGAGAATAAAGTGAGGGAAAAGCGAGTATTGAAACAGTTCAGCCGGGAAGAAGTGGTGAATGCAGAGAAATTAAATATGTTATCGAGTACCTCTTACCCAAAATTTTGTAATGATGTGTTCCAATCCTTGGCAAAAATAGGGGGAAGGACTATGAATAAATTCGGTTCTCACTACATTCCAAATTTGTCTCTTCCATCTCCCAGATTTTATCTGTGGACACTGAGCATGCAGTGAGCCATGCTGTATCACGTCAATGCCTGTTTCAGTTTTGGGCAGATCCTCTGAACTCTGAGGAAAAAGGAAAACACTTCTCTCAAGTTTCATTCCCACAGCACTTCTTTCAATTTAACAAATATTTATTGAGTATACAGTAAGTCACAGTCACTCTATTAGATATTTGGAGTACATCAGTGAATAAAAAGATTCCAGCCCTTATAAAACATATTCTAGAATTTCTCACATTTTAGGTAATTATAGATAGTGATCTCACTTGCTCAGGAAAAATCAAGTTCTTAGAAAGCAGACACCATGTAGCTGTTCAGGTGACAAAGTTTATGTGCCAGGCAACTTGTATTCACATGCATCCCTCTAACCCATCAGCATCAGAGTTTCTAGAAAATATCAAATATTCAAAATATATGTGAGAGAAACAATGATTAAGTAAATTAAGATATGAATGAATCATCACAATGGATTCACATATATTTGTCAAGCAGTTGGTAAAAATATTAAATAAGCAAATAAACTGGAATGAAATTTAAATCATGAAGAAAGTGCTGGATATGAAGTAAAAAGGCCCAAATATTGTTTATATTTCAGCATTTTCTTTGAGAAATAACTAAAGTTTCCTAAATCTCTGAAATTTGAAATATTATGAAAGTTAATGAAGAGAAAAAGTAAAAGTATAGCCCAGAATTACACATAAGAAGCCCTAATTAAAAGATTGATATCATGGACCTCTTTCTATAATACATAAACATTCTGCAATGTCGTATTGCTAATGTTTTCTTTTCTCTCAACCTCAGCATTATCTCGTCTACCCACTCAGCAACTTCCCCTATAACCGCTCCACAATCCTTATCTATCATGTATACAAAGACCATAGTTTAAAAAAAAAAAAAATACTCCACATTTCTGAATTAAACATAAGATAAAAAGCACAAGTAGCTATTATCTAGGATCCAGGAGAGTTATATTCTGTAATCTATTTATGAAATAAGTAAGCCCAAGTCATAAATATAAAAAAGTTTCATGTTTTCCAAAATGTGAGTCCTGGGCTGCAGTGGAATGCACTTGTCCTGTTTTTCGTCATGGCCATCAGAAAATGTCCAGATAATTTGCTGCAAGCAGCCATTCCCGTACAGATCTTCCCCCCATTCTCTAAAAATTTTTTAAACCTGTAACAAGACTCACCGCCACACTCCCAAAAACAATAAGCATCGTGCTCCAGCTGAATAGCCCTAAACCAGCTACAACCTGTGTTAGTATTATTAATAGGTATTTTTCTATCAGCACTAGCATAAATGCCTCATTTGATAACTTCACTACTCAGCACCCTAGGGAGTAATTACTACTTCACTCCTAAAACAGGTCTTGCCTTCCCTCAGTGGGGAACTGTGATTTAAGGAGAAAATGGATCTTGAGGCTCTTGCCAAAACATGAACCATGTAATAGTCCAGGAGAATGTGTCAGTCTCCTATTTGAGGCTCCTTAGTATGGTGGTTCATTAGAAATTTGTAGGCTGCTGGACCTGTCAGAAAAGACCTGATAACTTTCACCCACATACTTGTTTTTTCCTTTTGGTTGGAAGGAAGAATTTACTAAGCTTTCCTATCTTGCCTCCTTGCCTCTTCTTCAAAGACGAGGAGTATTTTATTGAGATGTATGAGATATATAATATTCTGGATATTAATCCCTTGTCAGTTATTATAGCCCCTTTCAACCAACCCCTTTTCTTGAAAAACAACAACAACAACAACAACATCCCTTTTCTTGTTCTTTGGATTTGCCTATGGCCCACCGCAGTTTCCATATCCCAAATTGCATTTGCTTTGGCTAGTGTGTGTGTGTGTGTGTGTGTGTGTGTGTGTGTGTGATGAAGTTAGCATCTCAGTAAGTTAGTAAAATAATTAATAAATGGTTTAAGGGCAATACACTATGGATTTAATATTAAATTCTGCATTAATTCAAAATATATTCAATTCTGAATATTCATTAGAATATTTCTATCTTTCCAAATGACTCAGTTCTTCACATCAGGTGACCAAAGTATTGGAATTTCAGCTTCAGGATCACACCTTCCAATGAATATTTAGGACAGATTTCCTTTAGGATTGACAGGGTGGATCTCCTGCTGTCCAAGGGAGTCTCAAGAGTCTTCTCCAAAACCACAGTTCAAAAGCATCAATGCTTCGGCACTCAGCTTTCTTTATGCTCCATCTCTCACATCCATACATGACTACTGGAAAAACCACAGCTTTGACTATACAGACCTTTGTTGGCAAAGTAATGTTTCTGGTTTTAAATATGTTATCTAGATTGGTCATAGCTTTTCTTTCAAGGAGCAAGCATCTTTTAATTTCATGACTGCAGCCACCATTTGCAGTGATTTGGAAGTCAAAAAATAATAAATAAATAAAGTCTCTCACTGTTTCCATCGTCTCCCCATCTATTTCCCATGAAGTGATGGGACCAGATGTCATGAGATTAGTTTTCTGAATGTTGAGTTTTAAGCCAACTTTTTCTATCTCTTCTTTCACTATCATCAAGAGGCTCTTTAGTTCTTCCTCATTTTTTTGCCATAAGGAATGTGTCCTCTGTTTATCTGAGGTTATTGATATTTCTCCCAGCCATCTTGATTCTAGCTTGTGCTTCATCCCACCTGGCATTTTGCATGATGTACTCTGCATAGAAGTTAAATAAACAGGGTGACAATATACAGCCTTGATGTACCCCTCTCCTTATTTGCAACCAGTCTATTGTTCCATGTCCAGTTTTAACTTTTGCTTCTTAACCTGCATACAGATTTCTCAGGAGGCAGATAAGGTCTGGTATTTCCATCTCTTGAAGAATTTTCCACAGTGTGTTGTGAGCCACAAGTAAAAGGCTTTGCTGTAGTCAATAAAGCAGAAGTAGATGTTCTTCTGGAACTCTCTTGCTTTTTTGATAATCCAACGAATGTTGGCAATTTGATCTTTGGTTCTTCTATCTTTTATAAATTCAGCTTGAACATCTGAAAGTTCATGGTTCACGTGCTGTTGAAGCCTGGCTTGGAGAATTTTGAGCATTATTTTGCTAGCATGTGAGATGCGTGCAATTGTGAGGTTGTTTGAGCATTCTTTGGCATTGCGTTCCTTTGGGCTTGTAGTGAAAACTGACCTTTTCCAATCCCGTGGTCACTGCTGGTTTTCCAAATTTGCCGGCATATTGAGTGCAACCCTTTAACAGCATCATCTTTTAGGATTTGAAATAGTTCAATTTCAATTTCACCTCCACTAGCTTTGTTCGTAGTGATGCTTCCTAAGGCCTTTGACTCTGCATTCCAGGATGTCTGGCTCTAGGTGAATGATCACACCATTGTGGTTATCTGGGTCATGAAGATCTTTTTAGTTTAGTTCTTCTGTGTATTCTTATTACCTCTTCTTAATCTCGTCTGCTTCTGTTAGTTTCATACCATTTCAGTCCTTTATTGTGTCCATCTTTGCATGATATTCACTCTTGCCATCCCTGTTTGACCACTTCCAATTTACCTTGATTCATGGACCTAACATTCCAGGTTCCTATGCAATATTGTTCTTTGCAGCATCGAATTTTACTTCCATCACCAGTCACATCCACAGCTGGTTGTTGTTTTTCTTTGGCTCCATCTTTTCATTCTTTCTGGAGTTATTTCATCACTGTTCTCTAGTAGCACATTGGGCCTCTACCAACCTGGGGTTAATCTCTCAGTGTCCTATCTTTTGCCTTTTCATATTGTTCATGGGGTTCTTAAGGCAAGAATACTGAAATGGTTTGCCACTCCCTTCTCCAGTGGGCCATGTTCTGTCAAAACTCTCCACCTTGACCGGTCCATCTTGGGTGGCCCTACATGACGTGGCTCATAGTTTCATTGAGTTACACAAGGCTGTGGTCAATGTGATCAATTTGATTAGTTTTCTGTGATTGTGGTTTTCATTTTGTCTGCCCTTTGATGGTTAAGGATAAGAGGCTTATGGAAGCTTCCTGATGGGAGAGACTGACTGAGGGATAAACTGTGTCTCGTTTTGATTGGTGGGGCTAATGCTCTTTAATCCAATTTTCTGTGGATGGACAGGGCTATGTTCCCTCCCTGTTTCTTGACTTGAAGCCAAACTATGGTGGAGATAATGAAGATGATGGCGACCTCCTTCAAAAGGTCCCACGCATGCACTCCTGCACTCAGTGCTCCCGACCCTGCAGCAGGCCACCACTGACCCACGCCTCTGCCAGAGATGCCTGGGCACACACAGGCAAGTCTGGGTCAGTCTCCTGTGGTGTCACTGCACCTTTCTCCTGGGTCTTGGTGCGCACAAAGTTCTGTTTGTGCCCACCAAGTGTTTGTTTCCCAGTCCTGTGTAAGTTCTGATGGCTCTATGGTGCAGTTAATGGCAACCTCCTCCAAGAGAGCTTATGCCAGAGCCACGTCTGCTGCATCCAGAGCCCCTGCAGATGCGACAGGCCACTGCTGACCCACACCTCCACAGGAGACACACAAACACTCAAAGGCAGGTCTGGCTCAGTCTCTGTGGGGCCTCCTGGTTCACACAAGGGTTTGTTTGAGCCCTCCGAGTGTCTCTGGTAGGTACAGGGTTTGATTCTGAATGTGATTTCACTCCCCTACCATCTTGCTGGGGCTTCTCCTTTGCCCCTGGATGTGGGGTATCTTTTTTGGTGGGATCCAACATTCTCCATCAACGGCTGTTCAGCAGCAAGTTGCAATTTTGGAGTTCTCACAGGAGAAGATAAGTTCATTCCCTCTATTGCGCCAGCTTGCAAATAACCCACTGTATAGTCCACAGGGTCACAAAGAGTTGGATACAACTGGGAGACTCTCATTTAAGCATCTACATAGAAGGGAAACTCGATATTTAAACACCTCTGAAAAAAAAAAAAAAACACACAAACTTCCACTGGAAATCAGGGTAATATAAAAACAGCTTTGGTAAGAAGAAGTTTAAACTAATCAATTATCAATCAATGCATTCAGAAAAAGACTTGGACGTTATATTCACTATCTACCACAAATGAGAATAAATTCTGTACCTAAAGAAATTCTCTAGAGAACAATGATATGAATGTGGTAACAAGCTGGAAAAGCTTCAAACAAGGAAGCCACACAAGATCCATCTTTGCATTCAGTGAACAGGAAAGCAAGAGTGTGAGTGAATAAAGGGAGCATCAGCTGGTGTTTTCTCCTTATCAATTAAATTTGGAAAAAACAGTTACAGTGGTCAGACAGAAAATTCTGGAGAAATGGAACACCTGAACTTAAAAGCAGTGACCCCATGGACTATAGAATCCATGGAATTTTCCAGGCCAGAACACTGGAGTGAGTAGCCTTTCCCTTCTCCAGAGGATCTTCCCAACCCAGGGGTTGAACCCAGGTGTCCCGTATTGCAGGCGGATTCTTTACCTGCTGAATCACAAGGGAAGCCCAAGAATACTAGAGTGGGTAGCCTATCCCTTCTTCAGCAGATCTTCCTGACTCAGGAATCAAACTGGGGTCTTCTGCACTGCAGGTGGGTTCTTTATCAACTGAGCTATCAGGAGAGCCCTGAAAGCAGCTACAAACAGAGAGAAAAAAAAAAAAGGCACAGATGACAGGTGATGAAATTTTTAATATGCATTGACTTCCCAATAAATACTTGCTCCAAAGAAAGGTCAGTACAGAGGGCTTAGTGAAGACACTCAAGAAAGTTTCAGAAACAAGCTCCTCAGAATTACTTTGCCAGCAGATCTGCTATAAGAAAGAACCTATATTTCAGAACCAGAATGTAGACTATATGTTACCTTTTCTTGCCACCTTCTTACATATGGCAACCTTGCCTCCAGTATAGCCCTGGCTTCCCCCCTCATGTGGGAAGTGGCTATTAACAAATACTCCCCCAATCTGAGTCTTAGGACTTTTATTTATTATTCAATTAATTATGTGTTCAGTAGGCCAGATCAGTGTAGCCATTTCAATCTCTTTTTTCCATTTATATTAAGCACTAAAATATAACAGCATCCCCAGCTTCTTTCTATTCTTCACGCCTATATTGTTTGCCTTGATCTGCATCCCTCCCACAGAAAGCATCAGTTCTTTATATCACAATTTTATACAATAGTTATAAAGTTCTATGCAATTTGAATATAAAATGTCAAAATTTCCTATCACTCACTGTACACAAAGGTATTTTCCTTCTTAAATTTTATGGGAAAAATAGATTCCCGTATATATATTGTCTGTATTTCCCTGAAACCTCTAGAGTAATGCAGACAGAATGTTGAGAAGACTGTTCCTACATGGAAAGAGGAAGATAATTATTTTCATGTTTTATTCTAATATTTATGCAAACCTAGGCTTTTACTAACAAGGTGTTGTTATAAAATGTACAGGAAGTTATTGATAAATTAAGTAATTATTAAAAGATAATAAAGATTGGAAAGTGGTGATATCATGGCTTATATAGTATAAAATTCTAATTGAATAAATCATAAGTAAGCACCACTTTATAGTCACATACTAATACCATTTCAAATGAACCTAAAACTCATTTTGTGATACTTGGACAATGAACTAGCTGGGAGCTAGGGTTTTTCTTTTTTCCTGCAAAACTGACTGCATTCAAATTCTATTTCTTAAGGAATCAGTATGAGGTTGCCATGTAAAATACAGGATACAACTTGATTTTACATTCAGGTAAACAAAACTGGCTTTTTACTGTAAGAATGCCATAAATATTGCATGGGACATACTTAGACTCAGTTAAGTTCAGTCACACAGTCATGTCCAACTTTTTGCGACCCCACGAACTGCAGCACACCAGGCCTCCCTGTCCATCACCAACTCCCAGAGTTCACCCAAACCCATGTCCAACGAGTTGATAATGTCATCCAACCATCTCATTCTCTGTCATCCCCTTCTCCTCCTGCCCTCAATCTTTCCCAGCATCAGGGTCTTTTCCAATGAGTCAGCTCTTCACATCAGGTGGCCAAAGTGTTGGAGTTTCAGCTTCAACATCAGTCCTTGCAATGAAGACCCAGGACTGATCTCCTTTAGGATGGACTGGTTGGATCTCCTTGCAGTCCAAGGGGACTCTCAAGAGTCTTCTCCAACACCACAGTTCAAAAGCATCAATTCTTTGGCACTCAGCTTTCTTTATATCCAACTCTCACATCCATACATGACCACTGGAAAAACCATAGCCTTGACTAGACGGACCTTTGTTGGGCAAAGTAATGTCTCTGCTTTTTAATATGCTGTCTAATTTGGTCATAACTTTCCTTCCAAGGAGTAAGCATCTTTTAATTTCATGGCTTCAGTCACCATCTGCAGTGATTTTGGAGCCCAGAAAAACAAAGTCAGCTACTATTTCCATTTGTTTCCCCATCTATCTTGCCATGAAGTGATGGGGACTGGATGCCATGATCTTTGTTTTCTGAATGTTGAGCTTTAAGGCCAACTTTTTCACTCTCCTCTTCCACTTTCATCAAGAGGCTCTTTAGTTCTTCTTCACTTTCTGCCATAAGGGTACTGTCATCTGCATATCTGAGATTATTGATATTTCTTCCAGCAATCTTGATTCCAGCTTGTGCTTCCTCCAGCCCAGTGTTTCTCAGGATGTACTCTGCATATAAATTAAATAATCAGGGTGACAAAAAAATTGCATTTGTAGTTTATCTGGAATTCCAGATATAACCTGAGCATCATCCTCTGTTCATATCTGTTAATCTTATAGCTCTAGACCACTGATATTCTTACTAGTGCAGGGAAGAAGAAGAAAACTCAAGTTCCCATGGAGCCCATATGGGAAGCTGTCTTTCCTGTAATTACTTGTTCACAAACTCAATCAAATAGCCTGTGCATTCTACCATTAATGAGAATTCTGTCTTGAATTTCTGTCAATAGTGTGAGTATGTATGTCTCAGTTATGCGAATCAATTAAACACTTCTATGTCTATGACTCCAATATTTTAGTTCTGACGTGATGGTATCCACCTGTTTATGATGGAGAACTTAGTAAAGACTTAGTAAAGACACTCAGAGACTGAAAAGAAGGGTGTGATATTTCATGCAAATAGAAAGAGCAAGACAGTAGGGGTAGCAGCATTCCTATCTAAACAAAATAGATTTTGTACTCCATGAAAAAGTTTAGAGCCTAACTGACACTCAAACAGAAAGGAAAAGAAAGAGTTTCTAATTCCTGACCCACAACCATGCATACTTTTTCTTAAAATATGGGTGCTTAACATAATTTATTGCATGCATCACAGTAAGGTGAACACATCTGTCACTGAAATAGCACAGTCCTGATTCATATGCCACAGCTATGATCCTTAGAAACATTGTTTACCTTGTGTCTCTACATAGTATATTATACACACTGCAGTGTGGGAAACAGGGCATTCACTTTAGTAACACTGCTGCTGCTGCTAAGTCATTTCAGTCGTGTCCGACTCTGGTGCGACCCCTTAGTCGGCATCCCCACCAGGCTCCCCCATCCCTGGAGTCTCCAGGCAAAAACACTGGAGTGGGTTGCCATTTCCTTCCCCTATGCATAAAAGCGAAAAGTGAAAGTGAAGTCGTTCAGTTTGTGTCTGACTCTTTGCGACCCCATGGACTTTAGCCTACCAGGCTCCTCTGCCCATGGGATTCTCCAGGCAAGAATACTGGAGTGGGTTGCCATATCTTTCTCCATCAATGACACTACTCTGATGGAAACAATAAGTGCTTTTAGAAACACCTTTAATGTATGTGTCATTTTTTTTAACTCCGATTAAAAATACACACACACACACATTCAATAAAATCTAAATTTTGGTAAAGAATAGTTCAGTGGTAAAGAATCACCTGCCAATGCAGGAGACAAGGGTTTGATCCCTGGGTCAGGAAGATCCTGTGAAGATGGAAATGGAAACTCACTCCAGTATTCTTGCTGGGAAATTCCATGGACAGAGGAGCCTGGAGGACTATAGTCCATGGGGTCATAAAGAGTTAGATACAACTTAACAACTAAACAACAATAGTTTTGTTTATCTATAAGCACAATGTTACACAGCAGATCCCTCCCTAGAAATTTTTGATCTTGTAAAACTGAAACTTTCTGTTCATTGAACAGAAGGTTCCATTTCCCCCACACTCTAGCACCTAACAGTCACGATCTTATTTTCTGTTTCTATGAATTTGGGTATTTGAGATATCTCATATAAGTGAAATCATGCAGTATTTGTCCTTATTTTGCCTGGTTTATTTCATTTTAACACAGTGTCCTCCAAGTTCATCAGGGTTGTCGCATTTCTAAATGATCTATTTATTGTTGGAGGTGAGGTACTGAAGTCTCCTATTAGTATCAGTTGCTGTGTGATTCTGTCTTCATATATTAATAATTGCTTGATATATTTAGGTGCTTCAATGTTAGGTACATAAATATCTGCTATAGTTATATTCTCTAGATGAATTTTCAAACTTATTATAAAGACTTTCTTTATCTCTTGTCTCAACATTTTTTTATTTAAAATTTCTTTTGTCTGAAATAAAAAATGGCAACTTCTGCTCATTCTTTCAAAGATTTTATTTATTTAACCTCAACTGTCATATTTATTGGTATCAGTTTCAGTTTAGTTTAGTTCAGTTCAGTCGCTCCATCCAGCTAACACATCCTCTGTCGTCCCCTTCTCCTCCTGACCCAATCCCTCCCAGCATCAGAGTCTTTTCCAATGAGTCAACTCTTCGCATGAGGTGGCCAAAGTACTGGAGTTTCGGCTTCAACATCATTTCTTCCAAAGAAATCCCAGGGCTGATCTCCTTCAGAATGGACTGGTCGGATTTCCTTACAGTCCAAGGGACTCACAAGAGTCTTCTCCAATACTACAGCTCAAAAACATCCATGCTTCGGTGCTCAGCCTTCTTCACAGTCCAACTTTCACAGCCATACATGACCATTCCATGACTGGAAAAACCATAGTCTTTACTAGATGGACCTTTGTTGGCAAAGTAATCTTTCTGGTTTTCAATATGCTATCTAGGTTGGTCATAACTCTCCTTCCAAGGAGTAAGCGTCTTTTAATTTCATGGCTGCAATCACCATCTGCAGTGATTTTGGAGTCCCAAAAAATAAAGTCTGACACTGGTTTCTACTGTTTCAACATCTATTTCCCATGAAGTGATGGGACCAGATGCCATGATCTTCGTTTTCTGAATGTTGAGCTTTAAGCCAACATTTTCGCTCTCCTCTTTCACTTTCATCAAGAGGCTTTTGAGTTCCTCTTCACTTTCTGCCTAAGGGTGGTGTCATCTGCATACCTGAGATTATTGATATTTCTCCTGGCAATCTTGATTCCAGCTTGTGCTTCTTCCATTCCAGCATTTCTCATGATGTACTCTGCATAGAGGTTAAATTAACAGGGTGACAATATACAGCCTTGACGTATTTCTGCCGCGGCCAGCACAAGCAAGAGTCACACCTGCATAGGGAGAAAACGGAGCGTCCCCGCTAAGAAAAATAAGAGAGAGACGAAAAGATGGGGTTGAGAGGATCAGACCAAAATGGCTGATGCCTTCCTTTATTGTGGCTGGCAGTATATATAGGATAAAGTACGTGACTTTCTGACATTCACAAGATTGTTCTTAATCTCCAAATACAATCACAAGACCCTTACCGTTGTGTACATCACAAATAGATAATCTATCTTCTATCAATAAGCTAATCTATCTTCTATGAAATGTTGCAAGAACCAAACGTCCTGGAGCCTTAAGGGTAATAAATTCTTCAGGGGGGCGGGACAGGGAGCTTAGGAACATGTCCTAGGGCTCTGCATAACGCCGAGCAGCTCCCAAGACTTAACCCTTCACGGGCAGTCCCCCGCAGCTCCCCTCTCTTTATTATTTTTTAAAAGCTCCATAAGATGTCGGTGTTGCAACATGTTTTTATGTATCAGAACTCTCATATGTAAAAATTCTTTAAACAATGCTACGAATAAGGCAAGGAGCTAAACAAATCAATATAAGCACAACAGTCAGAACCGCGCCCACAAGCAATTATGCTAGCCACAGTGAATGAAGGCTAGGGAAGTTAGAAAATAAATTTTGTAAAAAATTATCAACAGTATCAGCTATGTTCAAAAGTAGCTTTTGGAGAATTTTCAATATTAAGAATTTCATTATGCAATTGCAATAGATCTAGAGACACATTAGTAATTAAACCATATTCCTTGTAGATGTTTTTTCACCTTATCCCACGGAAAATCAGATGCATTATAAGCCTTTTTTGTAACACAAATCCACTTATTAGGCATGACATTGGATTTTCATGCAGAAACTAATACTCTCGAACTTGTTCTCCTTTAGCAACACCTCTTATGCAATTGGTAAGTATGCAATTAGAACAATTTTAAATGATAAATATTCAATGACAGTGTTATTTCCATATGGCCTCGTATCAGCATGAATGGATAAGGGACACAAGCTCTTGGATATAAAAACCCTGTAACTCCTACATTACCATATTTTACTGCCCACTAATATTGGGTTGTAAATATAGACTATTGCCATGACCAAAAGCAGCCAAAAGTTTCCACAGTTCTGTTTGATATACTTGAGCAGTGTTTACAGAGAAAATGGGTGGGATGCTGTCCTCGATTTTCAGGGAAATCAGGTGTTTCCCCAGGTGCCCAATCCCATAAAAGGGTGGCATCGGCGTTGTTGATGTTGTACACTGACGCAACCCGGGCTCGACATAAAGTCCAAGGAGTGTCTATTCCTATGCCGATGCTTAGATGTTTGTCGCAAAACGGAATGTCGAGAGGTCCGGTTCCGTCACGGTACGATCTTTTTCCGGTTTTTTCATCAATGCCAGAAATAGTCACTCGAGGATAAGATATATCAGCTGACACCTGTATTACAGTGGGGATGTTGTGATTGATAAGAAAAGCACATAGGATATTGTGTAGTAAGACCATAAAAAGAGATATTAGCTTGCTGGGGAGAAATATGAATAATCTGATTTTCCTCCCAAAAGACTTGTATCATTGACATAGACAGGTACTACTTCTTTATCCCATCCTAATGATTGAATCGTAGGTGGATCGGGAATGTATGCCCAAAAAGCCGCAGGCCGCCCCGTTTTGTATCTGCTGTAACAATAATAATAACATGATCAGTATATTAATAGGTGTCACCGGAGGTTGTACATGAGCCTCATTCTGAGCATATCGCATCAACGCCTCAATCTGCCTTTGGGTAGGCAGCTCACTCGTGGGCTCGCTCAGTGTCATGTGGTGCATTTGATGTGTCAGGGAGTTCCTCCGCCCGCGCGTTACCAGCCTCTCCGGGATCCAGCGCGGCGCTTCGGCATCCTGTGGAAAAATACAAAACATGCCCGCATCCCCATATTAATACAGGGTCTGGCCCATACCACAGATTGGTAAGTGGATCTTTCCATCGTACGAGTGGTTTTTTGCATGAGGACTGTTCTCCCCAAAAACGTTGGGCTGCTGAATTGCCTTCTGCATCTAAAGTTAAAAAATTTAGAACATAAAGAGCATGATTCAAGCATTATGCGGTGAGGGGCTATACAAGTCATTCCCCTTTTTTTTGTTTTAATAGTTGATGTTTGAGACGCTGATGGGCTCGTTCCACAATACCTTGTCCCTGTGGGTTATAGGGAATTCCTGTTTTATGATGGATTTGGAAGGAAAGACAAAAACGTTGAAAAGAGCGGCTAGTATAACCGGGTCCATTGTCTGTTTTAAGGGTGTGTGGAATTCCTGAAATAGAGAAGCAAAACAGCAAATGTTGAATACAGTGACGTGTCGATTCTCCAGTATGAAGGGAGGCCATGAGAAAATTGGAAAAAGTGTCAATAGAGACATGAAACATTTTTAAGACGCCCAAATTGAGGAATGTGAGTGACATCTGTTTGCCAGAGATGATTAGGGCGTAAACCTCGAGGGTTAATTCCATATTGAGGGAGAACAAAGAATTGAGGACAGGTAGAGCAAGATTTTACGATTTGTCGCGCAGCTTCGCTGGAAATCTTAAATTGTAACCGTAAAGAATGACTATTTGATGATGTAAGTTATGAGATTTTTGGGCTGCATCGATAGCCGATTGAAAAAAACACCTGTTTAGTAAGAACATCCGCAGTGTGATTTCCTTGTACCAGGGCACCAGGAAGGGTGGAATGCGCACGAATATGCCCAAAGAAACACGGGTATTGACGACGTGGAGGGCCTGTTGAATTAATTTAAATAAGTTAAGAACTTTAGGAGAGGTTGTGCCGATAATTGGAACAGTTTCAATCATCTGTAGGGCACCGACCACATAGGAGCTGTCTGTAAATAAATTGAAGGAAGTGGATACAGTTAGCAATGCTTGATGGACTGCAAATAATTCCACAACCTGGGCAGAAGAGAAACTGGTATGTGCATAATAAGTTTGATGGTTAATAATTAAAGCTGCAGTACCATTAGAAGATCCATCTGTAAATATAAGTGTCGCTTCAGGAATGGGTTGTCGGCGAACTATTTTTGGAAAAATAAAGGCATGAAAGCTAGCAAATTGTAACAATTTATCAGAAGGATAATGATGAGTAATCCGTCCTGGGTAGTTTGCAAAAGCTATAGACCAATTATCTGAAAATTGAAAAAGCCAATCTTGTTGTTCTAAAGCATAAGGAATACAAATGAAAGGGGGTTCTATACCAAAATATTGGATGGCCTCATGACGTCCTTTTTGCTACAATTTTTGCAACAAGCTCATAGTAAGGGAGCAGATGTTTAGTTGGAGTAGCAGATAGATATATCCATCGCAAAGGTTTATCTTGATAAAGAACTCCTGTGGGTGCTCGAGGGGTAGGAAGTATATACAAACCCCATGGCCGTTGGTAATCACAATAAGTAATCTGTTGTTGTCTAATAGCTTCTTCTATTGATTGTAAGGCTGATCGTCCTTCTGAAGAAAGTGTTCGGGGTGACGCAGGGTCAGAGTCACCTTTAAAGATATCAAATAAAGGCTGCAAGGTATAAGTGGGTAGTTTTAAATAAGGGCGTATCCAATTAATGTCTCCTAGAAGTTTTTGGAAATCATTTAGAGTTTTTAAATGGTCAGTCTGTAATTTTACTAATTGGGTATTATAAACGCGAGGATATAAGGAGAAACCCAAATAATTATAGGGAAAATGAGTTTGAATTTTTTCATCAGCTATGACAAGACCATTAAGACTCAAGTGTTTCTTTAGAATAGAAAAAGCTTGATACAATAGATGTTCGTCAGCATGAGCTAGTAATATATCATCCATATAATGAACTAAATATAACTGAGGAAAACGTTGACGAACGGGAGCTAATGCTGTAGCAACAAATTTTTGACATAACGTAGGGCTATTAGTCATTCCTTGTGGGAGGACTCTCCATTGATAGCGTTGCATAGGTTCTTTAAAATTAACAGAGGGCAAACTAAAGGCAAATCTTTTTACAATCTTGAGGTGCAAGAGGAATAGTGTAAAAACAATCTTTTAAATCTATAATAATGATATAGGATTTGTCAGGTATAGCGGAAGGAGTGGGCAACCCAGGTTGTAGGGCTCCCATATGCATCATTGTTTCATTTACCTTACGAAGGTCTTGTAGCAATCTCCATTTTCCCGACTTCTTTTAATAACAAAAATTGGGGAATTCCACGCAGAGGTAGAGGGTTCAATATGGCCCAAGTCTCAGCTGTTCCTGCACCAGCTGTTGTGCGGCAGAAAGTTTCTCTTGTGTTAGGGGCCACTGATCGACCCATACCGGTTCCTCAGATTTCCAATCAATAGGATCGGCATGTGTCACAGGAGAATCAGAGGTCCCTAGGGAAAACACCCCAAGCCTTTTCGCTCTTGATTAGGTTTTAAATCAAGGGGTAAAACGATGCCTTGATGTTGTTTTACCCAACCTTGTTTGGGAGTAAGCCCTGATCCAACATTAATTCTGTTATGGTGGGTGAAGGACTATATAAATAAACACCCATTTTGCTTAATATATCACGCCCCCATAGATTAACTGGAAGATGGGGCAGAATATAAGGCTTAAATTGGCCTGTATGGCCATTCTTTATCCCTCCAAGTAAGAAGGGACGAACTTTGTTCTGGATTGGTAGTTTGGCCAATACCCTGAAGAGTGGAAATAGCTATTTGTTTAGGCCATGTAGTAGGCCAGTATTTTTCAGAAATAACGCTAATATTGGCCCCTGTATCAAGCACTCCGCGGAAAAGCTTACCATCAATGCGTAGCTCAAGTTCTGGTCGTGCCTCGGTAACATTTTGCACCCAATAGGCGTCAGAGGACCCGAAGCCTCTTTCTTGATGATCTCGGTTAATTGTTTTTCCTTGTATAACTAATGGAACTAAAAGAAGTTGAGCTATACGTTGTCCTGCATTAATCACAATAATTTTGTTAGGAGCGGAGGCTAATATTTTTATCTCTCCTGTATAATCAGAGTCAATCACACCAGGATGAATAAGTATTCCTTTTAAAGACGCACTGCTGCGCCTAAAAGCAGTCCAGCAGTTCCTGGAGGTAAGGCCCAAACACTCCTGTGGCAAGGGTTTGAACCCCCATCTCAGGTGTTAATACTGTGGTAGGAGGTGGCACAGAGGTCCAATCCTGCGCTGCCTCTTGTGGCTCGACAGAGGTCTGCAATGGTTCTTTTGGAACCTGCAGTGTTGCCCCATAACATTGTTTCGGGGCCAGGGGCTGGCCCCTCACCCAGTTTCCTGAAACCGGGGGTAAAGGATTACCTTGAACATCCGTTTTGGAACGACAATCCTGGGCCCAATGCTTCCCCTTTTTACATCGTGGGCATAAATTAGGAGTATTCGCAGGGATTTGTCGTTTTTGAGGGCACACTGCAGCCCGATGGCCAGGCTGACCACAAACAAAGCAACCCGAATTACCTGACTTTTGATGTCCTTTCTTGTTCTTGGCTTGTTGCTGAAAAAGTACCTCTTTAATGCTTTTTCCTTGTAATGCCGCTGCCATAGCAATACCTTGCATGTAGGAGGGTCCAATATCAGCACAAATGCGAATAAAATCAGACAGATCTCCCTTTTTTCTATAAGGTCGTAAAGCAGCTTGACAGGCAGAATTAGCGTTTTCAAAAGCCAATTGTTTTGCAAATACCATCCCAGCCTTTTCATCTGACATTATCTTACCTATAGTATCTAAGAGCCTGCCACGAAGTCCTGATAAGGCTCATCAGGTCCCTGTCGGACTTTTGAGAGATCTTCTGTCTTAATACTGGAGTTAGGAAGTTTTTTCCATGCCTGTCGAGCCGCATTTGATATTTGTGCATATGCACCAGGTAAAAAGTTAAGTTGAGTATTAGTAGCCTGGAAAGCACCTTCACCAGCCAACATTTCGTAGGAAGTTTGTATACCTTGTTGCTGATTGACATCGGGCTATACGAGCACACTGTTCAGCATATTCAGATTTCCATAGTAGATAATCTCCCCCCGAAAGACAGGCCCTAGCTATTTGTTTCCAGTCATTTGGGGGTAGATTTTGAGTACCCAAACTTTCTATCATAGCAATAGTGAATGGAGCGGTAGGACCGTATTGTGAGCAAGCAATCTTTAAACTCTTTTAATTGTTTAAAAGGCAGAGCTTCATAAAAACGCTGGTTGTTATTTTCAAAGACAGGAAAGGCAAAAGAAAAGTCGGAGACGACCTCACCAAAGTCGTTGTGCTTGTTTCAATGCCTTTTGCAGCGGAGACATAATCTCAGATGGAGGAGGAGGAGGAGGCCCCGGAGGGGGATCGAGACCTGCTATAATGGAAGGAGCATAGGCAGGGGAAGAGGCAGAGCAGAAGGAGATTTAGAGTTGCTAATGGGAAGCTTAATTCCTGAACTCTGTAAAGCAACAGTGAGGTTTTTTAAACATTCAATCAAATCATCTTTAGATGTTGACGCCCCTTTTCTTGTGCTAAAAAACCCCAATCTTCTTGGATGGTATTTAGCAGCTTCTTCGTCTAATTCCGCCTCATCTGTGGATGAAAGTGAATCATCATTATCTGAAGGACGCGATAATTTAGAAAAACGGAGGGTCGCCTTCAACTCCCTTGGGAACAGCATACCTGGGTTCCGGATCAGGAACATGTAGAGGATTTTCTTCCTGTTTCAGTAAATTTTCTAAACGTTTTAATTCATCATTATCAAAGTCCAGACAATCACGAATTAGTGTCCAAAAGGATAAAGTTTCAACAGGCCACCTTTTCAGGGCCATGTAGAGTATAATGAGCCCGAATTTGTTCCCCTACCTTTTTCCATGTTTCTAAATTTACTGTACCTTCTCTGGGGAACCAAGGACAAACTTCCTCAATAAATGAAAGAAAATTGATTAATTTAGGTTTGGAAACAGTAATTCCCCGATGTTTTAACATCACAGATAACATATGTACAAACAATTGACGACTATGCGTCTGTCCCATATTTATACTCTCACTATAACCTTACTACTCCTCCTCAATTTAAATTCACTTGTATACGTATATACTCACTCTTTTTAGCTAATAAGAGTAGTGGCGAGGAAAACTGTCGAAATCGAGCCCCACGTTGGGCGCCACCTGCCGCGGCCAGCACAAGCAAGAGTCACACCTGCATAGGGAGAAAACGGAGCGTCCCCGCTAAGAAAAATAAGAGAGAGACGAAAGATGGGGTTGAGAGGATCAGACCAAAATGGCTGATGCCTTCCTTTATTGTGCTGCAGTATATATAGGATAAAGTACGTGACTTCTGACATTCACAAGATTGTTCTTAATCTCCAAATACAATCACAAGACCCTTACCGTTGTGTACATCACAAATAGATAATCTATCTTCTATCAATAAGCTAATCTATCTTCTATGAAATGTTGCAAGAACCAAACGTCCTGGAGCCTTAAGGGTAATAAATTCTTCAGGGGGGCGGGACAGGGAGCTTAGGAACATGTCCTAGGGCTCTGCATAACGCCGAGCAGCTCCCAAGACTTAACCCTTCACGGGCAGTCCCCCGCAGTATTCCTTTTCCTATTTGAAACCAGTCTGTTGTTCCATGTCCAGTTCTAACTGTTGCTTCCTGACCTGCATATAGGTTTTTCAAGAGGCAGGTCAGGTGGTCTGGTATTCCCATCTCTTTCAGAATTTTCCGCAGTTTGTTGTGATCCACATAGTCAAAGGTTTTGGCATAGTCAATAATGCAGAAATTGATGTTTTTCTGGAACTCTCTTGCTTTTTCGATGATCCAGCAGATGTTGGCAATTTGGTCTCTAGTTCCTCTGACTTTTCTAAAAACAGCTTCAACATCTGGAAGTTCATGGTTCAAGTATTGCTGAAGCCTGGCTTGGAGAATTTTGAGCATTCCTTTACTAGCCTGTGAGATGAGTGCAATTGCGCGGTAGTTTGAGCATTCTTTGCATTGCCTTTCTTCGGGATTGGAATGAAAACTGACCTTTTCCAGTCCTGGGGCCACTGCTGGTTTTTCCAAATTTGCTGGCATATGAGTGCAGCACTTTCACAGCATCATCTTTCAGGATTTGAAATAGCTCAACTGGAATTCTGTCACCTCCATT